>NC_142805.1:45324147-45431789 GCF_049724085.1 Artemia sp. Qi Xiang Cuo
TTCTCCCGCTATCCAGTCACCGAATTGCAGCAGACCATGGTCAGTGATCGGCCTTGAAGTAACTTCGGTTACTGAATAATTAATTTTTACTTTTTCCAAGGGGTTCCACTGTAACATATAATGATAACTTCCACCAAGTGGTGCTAGTTTACTTGGATTCTGGTAATATTCCGAAAGATTTGACATGATTACATCCAGAGAAGTATTCCCCTTAGTTGTTGGGAAATCGACTAGAGTTTTAAGGTTAAGTGACCTGGCTAGAGATTTGCTATCGAGTTCGTTAGCATCTCTTAGCATTACTACTCCACAATATGGGTGAGTTCTCTGGACATAATCGGCCGATTCCTGCAGCTTCTCCCAAAAAGCTTTGCTTGCTGCAGCTGGCTGACCAGGTGAATAATAGAAAACGCACACTGCTATGGCAGAGAGCGGCCTAGGGAGTCGCTTAGGTTGGGGGTTTACCCAAATAAATTAATCAATATATTCAAGAAAAAGTATATTTAAAAGCTGAGGTTTAAAATATTCGTGCACGAGTGTCATTATTCCTCCTCCTTTTTTCCCAAGAGGATGGTCATCAGGCCGAAGTTTAATAAAAGAAGAAAAGTTAGGAACCCTCAATAAATTAAGATCTTGCCGGTGGACCTCGGAAACACAGATAACGGAAGAGCCAAGCATTTGAGCTGTAGTCTGAAGTTCAGTAAATTTCTCTAGATTCAAACTTTCGGCGTTGCTGTAAAGGAAAGAAGGAAATACGTAACGTTTGTCGCTAAACTCCCGGAAAAAAGGTTTATTTTGGAATTTCTTGCCCCCTATCGCGACTGGGGCAGCAACAGGATCTGAAAAAACTGTTACTGCTGAATATGTGGACATCTTTAAACAAAGACTGGTTGCTGAGTGGTCCTCCAGAGAGTGTAAACTCAACTGGGAAGCTATGGATCAGCACAGTTCACCTGGTTACTAAAGAATCCTTAATTCAACTAAAATTGTAAACTCTGGAGCTCTACAAGGAGAAATCCTTAGATTGCTCCAAGCTGTAATTTAAGGTAATTTAAGGTGAAGCATGGGCTATCCAAAAAGCAGAGGAAGATTTGCTAGATGTTTTCCAGAGAAATTGCCTATGGATTGTTCTGGGTACCCAGCTGACTGACTGTATTTCAAACAGTAGGCTGTACAAAAATTGTGGTTCAATCCTTCTTTCTAGGGTTATAATGAGAGAAAGGTTGAGATGGCTAGGGCATGTTCTACAGATGAAGGATGACAGATTTCTGAAGATTGTCCTTTTTGGCCAACTGTCTAGGGCTAAATGGAAAGCAGGTTGTCCATAGTTGGTGTGCGCAGAATGACATAAAGAAAGATTTAAGGAAAATGAGAACTTCCTAGGAGGGTGTAAAGACTAAGGCTTTGAATAGATTGGAATGGAGGAGGAGCATGTGTAACTGTGGTGGCCTCAGGCAGCTTGGTGCTGTGGCAAGTTTTTAGTAGTAGTAGTTTATTTGGAGCAGTTAAAATTACAAAGCATGGAATAAGATGAACATATTACTCAATATCTTTTTTATGCTTTTTCTGAATATAATAATTGGTTTACTTGCAAATACAAATATCAACCCATTAAAGACCCTCAAAGATGATACCTTTTTCTCTTGTTTTTAGTTATATAAAAGTATTAAAACAACAATTCTTACTTTCATTATATGCAGAATAATTGTTGTTATTATGCAAAAATAAAGATGAGAGAAGATGCCTCATGGTGAAAATTTGAAGGAGTTGAAATTATCTACACTGGTTTACTGACAACAAAGAACTGATATGCTTATGAAATATAAGCTGACTTCACAAGAAAACCCCTGAATTCATTTGTCAACTTCCCAAAATATTGGCACTGGGGTGCATTTTAAGAACAACCCCCGTATCATCAACTACAAAGCATTTCACAAATCAAGATGGATCTTAATTTGGTACAGTGCAAATTAAGGTAATACATTCCAACTACAGCTCCAATGTACTTTACCCCTGCCCCCCATCATGTGCAAACTTTTTTCTCTCGTTTTAGATACAGCTTATACACTGCTATTAGTGTTACTCTTGTTTCAACTGGTCTACACATAATTGAGTTGACAGTGACATAATTGGGAACCAGAATACACATGGGAAATGGTAAAATTCTAGACAAGCTAGTTTTTGCAATCTTGGAAAGGGGTTAGCCAAGGTTAGGAAAATGAAATTTCAGCATTGAATCAATGACCAAGAGCATACTCTGGGAAGCTATTGCCAATCTATGTTGGCCCTTTGCTCATTTTTAAGTCTTAATTTTTGTTATACCTATACAGTTTTTGTTAAACATATAGTTTTGACAAAACTATATGTACCTTAATTTTCATTTTTCCTATTTCTTTTTCACTGGTTTTAGCTTTGAAAATACAATTCCTGTTATTTGAGTAGAATTTTAAGGCATAACAGTAAGTTTTTTTTTTCAATTTAGGAAACGTATTTGTTTCTAAACAAATATGCTTTCTAAAAGCCAGAATATAATTTGTACTTTACTGAAAAAATGTGCATTGTCAGTTTAATATATATAGCTGATATTTATTCCTTAAAATCTTAATTAACCTTTGATTTCTTAAAGTTATGAAAATGAGAACATTTAAAAGAATTTTTTCAGTAAAGTATAAATTATTATGTTAAATCGCACTTGCTAGTGATATAATGATGATAGGGCTGCGGGACATCAGCTTCATCTCATTGCGTGAGCCATAGTTTGGTCTCCCATTCCTTATCGAGATTCACTTTGAAACTGTCCATGGATAGTGAACTCACTGTTGTTTTCGCTCAGATCGTTTCAAAGGTTTATGACGTGGTTGGAGAAGAAATGGTTCCTCTTCGTATTAACAAACTTCCAAAAAAGCTTTGCTGAATGACCCCTGGTTCTTGATGATTGGGCAGGCTGGAATAAGTCTTTGTCATCAGACTGGAGTAGTTTGTAAGTCAATATCATATCCCCTCTTTGCTGATGGTATGTTAGAGTTGGTAGCTTGAAGCACTGCAGTTAGCATGCATACTCTTTGTCTTTGAGTCCCATTACGCATTTAGAAGTCTGTCTTTGGACAGACTCGAGGGCCATCTGGTCTGTTTTACTAATTGGCTTGGCAATACACATTCCAAATTCTAATCTTGGTCTCACCAGGCTCTTGTAGAGTTTTTCTGGCTCTTGTAGAGATTATATTCTGGCTTTTAGAAAACATAGGGGTTTAGAACCCTGCTCATATTAATTTCTGCTCGTTTTGAGTTTGACTCTGCTATTTATTTTAATTTCTGTTTGTTTTGGGTTTCATTTATTTATTGATACTGATTTGTGGTAGTTGTAGGCTTGATACATTATTTGATTCCATTTTGTTTATTTTTGGTTTAATGGAGTTCTTTACTTTTTCTTTAAACTTATTTTGTGGAAAAAGCTTTTTTAATTAATTTTTGTTCATTTTATATTGACATTGCCTTTTTCAGGGAAAAAGATTGAGCCTCTTCTAAAGTTAAACAACCATCCCTTCCATAAAAACCTTAAATACCCCCTGGGCATAACTTACTACCCTTGCCCCTAATCTCTGGGGTTTGTTTAAACCCTAAAAGTCTTGTTATATGATATTTAGACTATTTTGAATAGATGTCTATCTTAGATGCATTTTGGACAATACAACATGTGTGGGGGGGTGGGGGGTGGGTATCTGTCCTCTGATCACTGTGACTCTTAAAATGAGCACTAGAGCATCTGATTACCAATCCAATGAGCCCCCTCCAAAGTTTATATGGCCATGCTTTCTATAGAAAAAGCTTATATGCCCCCAGGGTAAAACTTACAACCCTTGCCCTGAGGGCTGGGGGGATGTGTTATCCTCAAAGACATAATTTCCAGACCTTTCAAATATGTTGAAAAAAATGACTAGCTCAAAATTTTGATAGGAAGTGTTTGGGGAAATGACAGGCAAGAGGGGGGGGGCATTTACCCTCTGATCACTTTTGACTAATAAAAAAAGCACTAGTCCTCTAAATTTCCAATTGAATGAGCCTTTTTGAAGCTTCTACAACAAACATTTCCATAAAAACTTTATATGCCCCAACAGCATAACTTATGACCTTTGTCCTGAGGGCTACAGGGAGAGGGTTATCATCCTCAAAGACATGATTTCCAGACCTTTCAACTAAGTTGAATAAAATGACCATATCAAAATGTTGATTGGAATTGTGTGGGGAAATGATGGGCATGGGGTGGGGGGTGATTCTCCCTCCAATTACTTTTGACTGTTAAAAAGGACAATAGTCCTCTCAATTCCCAATCAATTGAGCCCTTTTTGAAGTTTTTACAACAACGCTTTCTATAAAAACCTTATATGCCCCCGGGCATAACTAGAAACCTGAGCCCTGAGGGCTTTGGGGGGAGGGGTGTCATACTCAAACATATAATTACCGGACCTTTCGACTACATTCAACAAAATGGCTATATCAAAATGTTGATCAAAGTGTTTGGGGAAATGGTGGGCATGGGGGGGGAGCCAATCGCCCTCTGATCACTTTTGACTATTAATAAGTGCACTAACCCTCTCAAGTCCCAATCGAATAAGCCCTTTTTGAAATTTCTACAACAACGTTTTTTAGAAAAAACCTTATATGCCCCCAGGGCCTAACTTACAACCTTTGCCCGGGGAGCTTTGGGGGGTTTTTCATCCTCAAAGACATAATTTCTGGACCTTTCAACTATGTTGAACAAAATGGCTATCTCAAAATTTTGATTGAATGTGTTTGGGGAAATGGTGGGTGTGAGAAGGGGGTAAGTTGCCCTCCAATCCCTTTTGACTATAAAAAGAGCACTAGCCCTTACAATTTCCAACTGAATGGGCCCTATTTGAAGTTTCTACAGCAACACTTTCTATAAGAACCTTATATGTCCACAAGGCATAACTTACAATCCCTGCTCTGAGGGTTGTGAGGGGGGGAGGTGTCATTCCCAAAGATCTAATTTCAAGAACTTTAAACTACATTGAACAAAATGGCTATCTCAATATTTTGATTGGATGTCTTTGGAGAAATGGTGGGCGTGAGAGGGGGATTAGCTGCCCTTCAATTTCCAATCAAATGAGCCCTTTTTGAAGTTTCTACAACAATGCTTTCTATAAAAGCCTTATATACCCCCAGGGCATAACATACAACCCCTACCCTGAGGGCTGTGGGGGGTGTCATTTTCAAGGACCTAATTTCCAGAACTTTCAAGTACACTGAAAAAAATGGGAATTTTGATTGCATGTGTCTGGGGAAATACAAACAGAACATATTTATTTCATCTTTAAAGGCATAATAATTTTAAAATCATGTTAAGGTACTTTACTTGTATTAATAAACTATGTATGCACTACTTACTGCATATTTTGCCAAAAATATGTCTTGCCTGTGAATGTACCTTAGGGTTGTTTGTCTGTGAGCAGAGAGAAGATTCTTTTGTTGTTGTGACAGTGACAGGTGTAGTTTTGTTAATGCTACTTTCCACAAAATTCTCACTCATTTTGCCTTCTCCCTTCCCCAGTCTCTCAAGCTGTTTTCTTTTCAATCATGCAAAAGCAGTTGTTCAAGGTGGTTTCTAGTTTCTCCTTCTGCTTTGTTATTACACATGATATCTGCTAAATGGAAAAGAATCTTTTTGTCTATTTGAAGGAAGTTAGAAATTGTTAAACAAAAATTGAAAGTGACATCAACGGCAGTGCAAGAGCACTGCCTAAGTAAAGAATAATGTTGGCACAATCTATTATTTATTTTTTGGTTATTTTCTTTCTTTTAGACCAGGGCACTTTGAATTGAAGGAGTTGAAGTAGAAACTTCAAAAAGGGCTCATTTGATTGGAAATTGGAATGACTTGTGCTCTTTTTATAGCCAAAAGATTGGAAGGCAACTAACACTCCTTCCATGCCCACAATTTCCCCAAAAACATCCAATCAAAATTTTGAGATGGCCATTTTGTTCAAAATAGTTGAAAGATTTGGAAATTATGTCTTTGAGGAGGACACTCCCTCAAGTCCTCAGGGTAAGGGTTGTAATTTATGCCCTGGGGACATATAAGGTTTTTACAGAAAGTGTTTGCATAGACACTTCAAAAAGGGCACATTTGATTGGAAATTCAAAGCGCTAGTGCCCTTTTTAATAGTCAAAAGTGATTGGAGGGCAACTAACCCCCCTCCCACGCCCACCTTTTCCCCAAACACATCTAATCAAAGTTTTGAGATAGCCATTTTGTTCAACATAGTTGAAAGTTCTGGAAATTAGGTCTTTGAGGATGAACCCCACCCCCCACACACACACAGCCCTCAGGGCAAGGGTTGTAAGTTATGCCCTGGGGGCATATAAGGTTTTTATAGATAGTGCTGTTGTAAAAACTTCAAAAAGAGCTCATTTAATTAGAAATTGAAAGAGCTATTGCCCTTTTTAATAGTTGAAAGTAATTGGAGGGCAACTAATCCCCCCCTCTTACACCAACTATTTCCCCAGACACATGCAATCAAAATTTTGATATATCCATTTTGTTTCATCTAGTTGAAAGCTCAGGAAATTAGGTCTTTGAGGATGATAACCTCCTCAGAGCCCTCAGGGCAAGGGTTGTAAGTTATGCCCTGCAGGCATATAGGTTTTTATAGAAAGTGTTATTGTAGAATCTTCAAAAAGGGCTCATTTGATTGGAAATTGAAAGGGCTAGTGCCCTTTTTAATAGTTGAAAGTGATTGGAGAGCAACTAACTCCCCTCTCATGCCCACCATTTCCCCAAACACATTGAATCAATTGTAATTTTTTGTATTTTTTATGTTTTTGTACAGTATTTAAAAAAAAATATTTACATTGGTGCAGTTAATCCACACTGTGGATAATTGAACAGCAGATAATTGGGAGTTGACTGTACTTCAAAGCATCTGCCTGGGATATACTTTTGTCTGTAGAACCATCCCTGAAAGTTTTATTTTCCTAATCCAACCCCTTTCCTAGATATCAAAAAGTAGATTGAATTTTACTTGATATTTGGAAAGAACAGAAAAAAAGGGTAGGCTATCAAGTGGTATGTTCTCTGGTAAATTTTTTGTTATTCATATTGTTGACTTACAAATAAAGTAAACATATGCCTTTTTTATGCTCTTTCCAAATATAATAATCATTTTTGTCAGAAATGGATTTTTATCCCCACCCCTATATATACCAACTCAGGGTATAGAGTGAGCACTGTTTGACTTTTAAAGTCATTGGTTCTTTATACTCTAAGCAACAAATATTGTCATTTACCTTTATATAGAAAGTACTATAAAGTTAAACAAAAGACATTATTGTGTTTCCTTTAAATATGGAGAATAATATAAAGTCTTCTGTGTGACTTTTTAAACATCAAATTATTATAGAGAAGTATGAATAAACTTATACAGAAAACTTTCTGGTTTTCTTATTTCATATATGATCCACTAAAATGTCATACAGAAAAAATTATATCAGCCTACCCTACTGATACATAGAGAAAATAACAAAAAGTCATACAGATGGCTTTTTATAGCCTAGGCCTACATGATTTCATATATAGAGCAGCCTAAATAAAGTCATACAGATGACTTTTTAATATATCATTCTACTATAAAGCATTATGAATAAACTCATACAGATGACATTTTATGTATCCTGCTATTATAGAGCAAACATAAATAAAGTCATACAGATGGCTTTTTATACCTCATACTATTATAGAGCAAACATGAATGAAGTCCTACATACAACTTTTTATGCCTCTCTTTTATAGAGCAAACTTCAATAAAGTCATACAGATGACTTTTTATACCTCCTGCTAGTACATAGAGAAAACAACAAAAAGTCATACAGATGGCTTTTTATAGCCTACAGAATTTCACATATAGAGCAGCCTACATAAAGTCATACAGATGACTTTTTAATATATCATTATACTATAAAGCATTATGAATAAAGTCATACGCATGACGTTTTATGTCTCCTGCTATTATAGAGCAAACATAAATAAAGTCATACAGATGGATTTTTATACCTCATACTATTATAGAGCAAACATGAATGAAGTCCTACATATGACTTTTTATGCCAATTTTAAAGGAGCAAACTTCAATAAAGTCATACAGATGTCTTTTTATACCTCCTGCTTGTACATAGAGAAAACAACAAAAAGTCATACAGATGGCTTTTTATAGGATATGCCTACATGATTTCATCTATAGAGTAGCCTAAATTAAGTCATACAGATGACTTTTTAATATATCATTCTACTATAAAGCATTATGAATAAAGTCATACAGATGACTTTATGTCTCTTGCTATTATAGAGCAAACATAAATAAAGTCATACAGTTGACTTTTTAATATATCATTCTACAATAAAACATTATGAATAGTCACACAGATGACTTTTTATACCTCCTGCTATTATAGAGCAAACATAAATAAAGTCTTACAGATGACTTTTTATAACTCATATTAGTATAGAGCAAACATGAATAAATTCTTACAAATAACTTTTTTTTGTTTTCTCTATGTATCAGTTGGGTAATATAATTTCTTCTGTATGACATTTTAGTGGATCATATATTAAATAAGAAAACCAAAATGTCTTTTGTATAACTCTATTTGTACTTCTTAACAACAATTTGATGTTTAAAAAGTCATTCAGAAGACTTTATATCATTCCCATCATTTCTCTACAAATAGAAATATATAATTACAAACATACAAGGTATAAAAAGTCATTTGTAAAGCATAGAATATATTAAATATGTAACCTACTCTAACCTAGGTACCTTTTTGTCCCCCTAAACCCCCAAAAACAACAGTTTAAATATTGTCAAAACATTGGAAACCATGCTAAGCATTAATTACTGCATAACAGTGTCTTGAATTAACCCATACAAAATGGGTTTTCTGTTGTATCTCCAGTTTGACATATATAAAAGAGTGCATTTAACAAAAAAATACCAAGTTATCTGTAGGACTTGTTCATGTTTGCTATATAATAGTACAAGGTATAAAATGTCATCTGCATTACTTTATTCATGTTTGCTCTATAATAGTGTAAGATATAAAAAGTCATCTGTATGACTTTATTCATGTTTTCTCAACAATAGTGAGATATATAAAAGGTAAAGTTCTACCAAATCATATTATTGAGTTAGGACAAAAGTGAATACACCATTTGATGCCTTTTTTATGCTGATTACAAATATAATAATCATTTCTATCGGAAATGAATGTCAGCCCCCCCCCACCCAATATATGCCAATTCCGGGTTAGGTTAGGTTGGGTTAGGTATAAATAGGGGGGGGGGGCTGAAATTCATTTCTGATAGAAATGATTATTATATTCGTAATCAGCATAAAAAAAAGGGTAAAATTCAACTTTAGCTACTTTTGACTATCTTGGAAAGGGGTTAGGTTAAGAAAATGAAACTTTCAGGGATGGGTCTACAGGCTAAAGTATGTCCTGGGAAGATATTTTGAAGCATCCACCTCCACTCCTTCTCCCTCTAGAGGGTCCTGACCTTTGATGACCTTTAAAAATCTATGTGTTATATAAGTGAAACCTTGCAAAATAAATCTTCTGCTTAAATGAGGTACAACAAAATGGTTTTTAGCTTCAAAACTTTGCTCAATCTCAATTTATAAGGTTTTAAAGATATTCAAATACATTTCATATATTTTGGAAATAAACTATTTATAGGCTATGGCTTAAAATTCTGCTAAAATAACTGAAAGTGCATTTTCAGAGCTAAAGCCAGAGAAAAAGAAACTGATAACTGAAAATTAAGGTAAAATGTTGTTGTCAAAATTTCAATGGGTATAGACCTGTCATGTAGGCAAATTTCAGGACCCTCAAGAGGAAGAAGGAGTGGAGGTAGGTACTTCAAAATACCTTCCTGGGACATACTTTAGCCTGTAGACCCATCCCTGAAAGTTTCATTTTCCTAACCTAACACCTTTCCAAGATAGTCAAAAGTAGCTAAAGTAGAATTTTACCAAAAAAAGGCATCAAATGGTGTATTCACTTTATTTCTAACTCAATAATATGATTTGGTAGAACTTTACCACATAAAAAGTCATCTGTATGGCTTTATTTTTGCTGGCTCTATAGGTTAATAGCATGAGGTATAAAAAGTCATTTTTATGACTTTATTTATGTTTGCTCTATAAAAGAATGAGGCATTTAAGTCATCTGTATGACTTTTTATCATTCTACATAATAGGAGAAAGCAAGATATTGTCTTCTGTTTGACTTTATACTGTATTCTATATAAGAATAAATGACAATTTTCAATTGCTCAGATATAAAAAAAACATTTTCTATAGGCTAGGCTATTGTCATATGTAGGTAACCCCAGGGTATATATTTGCACATTAGGGGGGTGGTGTTAAATTTTATTTCTTATTTAAATGAGAGGTAATTTTAAACTTTCCCTCCGCCCCCCTAATGTGCAAATATAGGCCTATATCCTGAATTGTTATATATAGGGGTTGGGGGTAAAATTCATTTCCAACAAAGAGCATAAAAAAAGGCATCGAGTGGTATGTTTACTTTATTCGCAAGTCAATAATATGAATAACGAAAAATTTACCTGTTCTCCTTAGCCTAGCCTAATCCTAGGTCAGTAATTTGATCTGCTCAAAACTTACCTGATTATTATACCACTTTTTTAGTATAATGAATAACACGATAATTTCATGTTTTTTTCAAAATAATAATAATAGCCTATCACTTACTTAACACCGGAGACTGTAAGCTTTAAACCTTTCCTTGCAATTTAAGGTTTATACATAGTTTTCTTGCCACTTTTCTATGTTGCCAAATAACGTCGTCTCATAAGTGCAAATTAAGGCCAAGAAAGAGACATTTTTGCTAAAAAGAAAGTGCAAGTCATAACATTCGTAGAAGCGCGGCGTCAGTCGCGTGCGCAGCCCCTCTTACTGTTCTGACCACCCTTATGTCATTTAAAAAAAAATTATAAGTTATCCTGTGATCATTAAACATATTTCCTTTAGATTTTTCAAACGTTTTTAATATAAAGTAAGGAGGGCTCCCTATTTAAATCAACCTCAAAATAATGAGTTATATAACAATTATCGTTGTTTTTATAGCTAAAATGTACTGCTCTGCTAGTAATTTGCGTGTGCTAATTTTGATTTCCTGGATCTTTAACTGTTCTATAGTTAACATCATCAAATGTTTAGATGAGATGTCCACTTCATTTTGTCTAAATGTTTTGAATGGAACATAAAACGTCATAGTCATGAATTATAGCTGACTTCTTCTTCTATTTAACAGCAGGCGGGCTTTTCAGTAAAACTATTTAGCCCTTTTCCTTCTGCTTCACTCTGTGGGCTACAGAGCTACTGGCTTGATTGCCTCATATTTATTAGATATATTCAGATATCTTTCAGCAGATCTTTCGACTCTAGGAGTTCAAATATAAGATGATAGATGTCGATTTCTATGCTCTGTGTGCAGGTATAGTTGGCTAGGCTCTTGACTGATAGTGGGATTTTGTGGTGTTTGAAGTATTTTAACAGTTTAGAAAGCAAGGTATGTTGTGCAGACGTCAGCATATTACATTCAAATAGGCAATGGTCAATTGTTTCATTATTCATATTACAATGCCTGCAAAGAGGGGACAGGGGAATTGAACCACTTGAATTAGAAAGCTTATATGAGAATGCAAGGAAATTTAGTCCATTTGTTCCAGAACGAATTCTTAGATAAATTTTAGAAAGATACTTATTGGGAAAGGGGGAAAGGATAGGATTAATCTTATTAAAATTAATATCTGATAGCCTCCATCGGTAAATATCTCTAATTGGGATTGGTCTCCCACTTGGCTGGTCAATATTTTTATAGCATTTTTTGCTATTTCATCAACCTGATGATTACCACTTATGCCAGAGTGGCTAGGAATGTACTGAAAGCAAGTTTTTATGCCACTTGAAGCAAGAATATCAATAATACTGAGACAATGATAAGTGTCAATATCCAACTTATATTGAGGAGCTGAGGCCAGCAACTCAAGGCTTGATAAAGAGTCTGAATAGATGATAATATTATTCAATTTTTCGATCAAAGATTGGTTTTGCTTAAGGTGTTCTAATGCCATGATTATGGCATTTAATTCAGCAGACATTATAGATAAATTATTAAATAATCTCTCGCCCATTGCAATTTTCAGGTGAGGAAGGAAAACACCACTTGCAACCTTCTCATTCATTTTTGACCCATCAACAAACATTTGGAAGTGAGTTTTATAGGTAATTGTATTAAGTTCTGCAAATTTTTTCTGAACAAAAGCAATGGGGGTTAAATCTTTATTCCATTTTGAAAATTCAGTATTTATTATGGGAAATGACCAATTCCATGGAGGGGATTGGGGGAAAGTAGGTGCAATAGACTTTGCTGGTACAGGGAACTTCTTTTGAATATTGGCATACTCATCTGCAATACCTCTATACATGGCTGGATTTCTTAACCAATTATGTAATGTGTGTGAGCTATTTGATTCAATTTTTGTAAGATGTTTTATCAAGAGAAAGCTACGTCTATCTTTTATTGTTGTTAATCCACTCTCCATAAGCAGAAACTTGGTGCTTGTGGGTTTCCTAAGACCAAATATGAGGCGTATTATAACATTTTGTGTTGTTTCAATTTTTTGCATCTGGGTCTTTGCACATGCACCATATACAATGAGCCCATAGTCATTATGGGGTCTTATATGTGATTTATAAAACTGGAGTAAGGTTTTCTCCTTACAACCCCAGGGTGTGGAAAGAAGTCTTTTTAGTATATTTGCTTTTCTATAACATTTTTTTATTGTGTTTGAAATGTGGAGGTGGAAATTAAGTTTATGGTCAAGCATGAGACCTAGGTAATTAATATTATTATCTTCTGGAATAGTTGTTTTATTTAGAGTTAGTTTTGCATTAACATGGTTTCGCTTCCTGTGAAATTGGATTATTTTTGACTTGGTGGGTGCAATGGGTAAATCTGAACGTTGAGAGAATTTTTCAAACCGGAAAAGCGACTTTTGCATATTTGACTGTGCTATCTGAAAGGTGTTACCAGATGACCATTGCACCAGATCATCCGCATATTGTAGATTCATGTGGGGTAGGTTCATGTCCCAGAGATATAGGCCAAAAAGGAGGCAACTGAGGACTGCTCCCTGAGGTAAGCCTTTGGATATTGTCTTTTGGGGTGAAGAGGCTGAACCAACACAAACAATGAAACTTCGCTCTTCTATGAAGGATTTAATAAAGGATACTAGCTTGGGAGGTACTCCAAGGTTTGCAAGTTTATTTAAAAGGATTTGGTGGTTCACATTGTCATATGCTCCTTCAAAATCAAGGAAAGCTGCCACTAGGATATTATTTTTTGAGAAAGATTCATTTATTGCATTTGTTAGCAAAATGAAAGCATCTGTTGAGGAGTGGTATTTCCTGAATCCAGTTTGAGTGTGTGGGATCATGTTATTTTTCTCAACAAACCAGAGGAGTCTGTGATAAATCATTTTCTCCATTATTTTCCCCATCACAGGTGTAATCATTATGGGCCTATAAGACTCAGGGTTATCTTTTGGTTTATTTTTCGTTAGGATTGGTAGGAGGGACGAACATTTCCATATATTGGGGAACCTAGAGGATGCCCAAGCGTGATTATAACAATTTAGCAGTTCTTGTTTGTATGAAGGTGTGAGATTCTTTATCCATGTAGGGTGTATATTGTCATAGCTGCTGCTAGTTTTGGACCTAATATGATGTATTGCATTATTCAATTCCTGGATTGAAAATGGATTAGTTATGTACTCGGATCCTGGGCGAGGTTGGTAACTAGGGTTCATAGGAATTGTGGACAGATTGCTTTGATTGTTTGATGTTAGCTTATTAACAAAAAGAGTTGCAAATAGGTTAGCCTTTTCAATATCATTGTCATAATGGGTATTATTATGTATAAGCTCATGCAGGAGTGGGTTGGGAGAAGTCTTTTTCCCACATATGTGGCTTATGACTTTATGTATAATTGGCTCATGCGTTTCTCTGGAGAGATTATTTGCAAAATTATTCCAGTATTTATATTTAGCATCTATTATAGTCCTTTTTAGATTAGATTCTGCTTGTAATTTTTTTAAATATGTAATAGGTGTTGGTTTTTTTATGAATTCTGTCGTAGCTGCCTTTTTTATCCTCCATTTATTTAGGCACTCATTTGTCCACCATGCTTTAGGACTTTGTTTAGGGACTGTTTTCTTAGGTGTTGTCCTGGGGATAGCATGATTAGCTGTATTTATTAGTAAAGATGTCAAGGCTTCAGCATGTGTTTCAACTGTTGTGTTAGAAATGCATGAACTTTGGGTGAAACTTGTAATTTCATCATTTAGCTTATTTTGGAAAATAGACAAATTTGCTTTAGTGTTGATATATTTGGAGGTATGAGATGAAGTTTCAGCAGGTTCATTTAGGGAGCAAACTACAGCAAAGTGGTCTGTACACAGACTATCAATTTTATTTATGTAAATTTTGTTCAAAAAATTTAAAGACACAATTTGTAGGTCAATTGTGGAGAATTTGACACTTTTGGGGTTAAAATATGTATTTAGGTTTGGAGGGGTAGCAACAGCTAATTCATTATTATTTGAAGTCATATGCTCAATAAATTTACCAGCTTTATTTGCTGGTTTATTCCCCACAAAAGGCTGTGGGCATTGAAATCACCACAAATAATGATGTTTTTTAACATATTAGAATTATTTATATAATTAAAGAAATCCTTGGCATCTGAAGTTTGGCCATTAGGGTTATAAAAGCTTATTATGTAGGTTTTTAAATTATTCAGCCAAACACTTATACCAATTACATCAACATCATTTTCAAAATCTGGAAAATTGATGCTACAAAATTTTATATTATTATTAACTAATAAAGCTACATCACCTCCTTTTCTCTCTGAAGATCTATCCTTTCTCAGGATAGTGTATCCCAGAGACTTAATTTGTTGATTTTGGGTTAAATAAGTTTCCTGGAGGCAAGCAATATTAATGGAATTATTATTCATAAATGATATTAGTTCATTTAGCTTATTTTCTGTGAGTGATCTTAAGTTCCATTGGAGTATTGATAAATGTTGCGTTGTTGATTTTTTCTTCATATGACATTATATTAATGTTAAGCTTTGTTAAATGTAAAGCGAGATATTTTTCTGCTTGAATGAGCATATCATCTGGGATGTAGATTTTTGCCAATTCTGCAATAATTTTTGTTTTCTGTAGTTGATGTATGTTCATGGCCTGAACTGCATTACAGTTTAGAATGAATAAGCATATATTTGGGTATTGCATTTTTGTTAGTGCATACTGTTTGTTGGTTAAGTGATTTATTAATGGTATTGTTTATGGTTTGTTTCTTCTTGGGAGGGAGGGCAAGGCTGGCCTCATCTCACCGGAAAACAAGGCTTGCTGGCTTGGTGATTCCTTCTGATAGGGATTTGAGCTAGGGGCTTAGAAGATGTTGTTTTATATGGGGTGCTTGATGCATTTGGGGCATTTGACTTGGGGGTTTTGGTTGGTTTCATTACAGGCTTTATTTGGTATTGTTGGGCAGCATTTGCTTCCATTGCTGCAAACGGGTCTGGGATGGCCTTCTCTGTTGATATTTGGAGTGTTAGAGCTCTTTTCTTGTATGCAGGGCATAATGATTTATTTGTAGATTCATGTGGACCTTTGCAATTGATGCATGTAGGCTGGGTGTTTTTGCAAGTTGTCAGCTCTTTAGGATGGAAAGATTTACAATTACTACACTCTTGGAGAATTTCATTGCATTTGTTTGTCGTGTGTCCCAGTTTGAAACACTTCTGACACTGAATAGGCTTAGGTTTGTATTCCTTGTGTGGTTTGATTTGCCCAAATAGGAATAATTTTTCTGGGATATCAATTTTATCCTTTAGTGTGAATAAGAAGGATCTACTAGTTTTTAGGCCAGTAGAATTAGGTTTTCCAAGTTGGGTAACATCCTCAACTGGGATTGTGTTTCCAGCCCTATCTGAGAGGCCTTCTTTTAACTCCTGAGTAGATATCTCTGGGGGAACATTGTAAACTACAATTTTTGTTGGTGATTGTTTTGGGTTCCAATTAGATGCAATAATTGGGATATTCAGAAGGGATTTAAGGTTAATTATTGTATCTGCTGATTTTTGATCTTCTACAGCTATAAGCAGAGATCCATCACGGTTAATGTTAAGAGAGAACATTGATTTTAGCAATTTAAAAATTGCAATTCTTATTGCAGTGATCATTTTTATTTCAAAGGGGGTAGTGTTGGTAATTTTAAGGTAAATTCGTAAGTTTTTGGAGGGAGGATCTTGGGCAGGGAGAGGGGAAATGCTTTTAATTGGGGAGATTTTTTTCCTTTTTTTAGAGCTTCTAGAGAGGACCTCTTGAAACCCATTATCATCATTTATGGTTGCATTAGGACCTACAGTTATCATTGTCCTATTCTCCGAATCGGAGCCATCATTAGAACTTTCAGATAATGTGCTTGACCAGCCAGGATGGGTATCTTTCACTATGGAATTTGATTTGGGATCTGGGGGGACGTTTTTTTTGGAGGACTTCTGAACATTGCCTATTGGAAAAAGCTTTAAACACAAATATAAAACTAAAATAAGAAGGGAAAATAGATTATATCAAACCGTCTGCACTATACTATGGGAGGGATAAACACCACAGTATAGCCCTGAGGATGACTTGAGCAGGATAGGTTTGGCACAACTACTGATTAGAAGCGATAATAATCAAGAAAAATATATTTCGATTTCGATTTTCTTGTGTTTTTTTTACCCTGCCCTTTTTACCAGGGCAGATTGAAATTGTCTTCGATTTCAGCTGACTTCACTGACTTCACTTTAAATTAGTGAACGTTCTTCTTCTTCTATTTCACAGCAGGCGGGTTTTTCAGTTGATACTATTTAGCCCTTTTTCTTTTGCTCCACTCTGTGGGCTACAGAGCTACTGGCTTGGTTGTCTCTTATTTATTAGACATTCTCAGATATCTTTCAGTAGACTTTTCGACTCAAGGAGTTCAAATATAATATGATAGATATCGATTTCTGTGCTGTGTGTGCAGGGATAGTCGGCTAGGCTCTCGGCTGATAGTGAGATTTTGTTGTGTTTGAAGCATTTTAACAGTTTACAATGCAAAGTATGCTGTGCAGACGTCAGCATATTACATTCAAAGAGGCAGTGATCAATTGTTTCATTATTCATAATACAATACCTGCAAAGAGGGTACAGGGGAGCTGAAACACTTGAATTAGGAAACTGATACGAGAATGCAAGAAAGTTTAGTCCATTTGTTCCAGAACGAATTCTATGATAAATTTTTAAAAAATACTTTTTGGGAAAGGGGGAAAGAGTAGGATTTTTCTTATTAAACATAATATTTGATAGTTTCCATCGGTAAATATCTCTAAAGGGGATTGGTCTCCCACTTGGCTGGTCAATATTTATAGCATTCTTTGCCATTTCATCAACCTGATGATTACCACTTATACCAGAGTGGCTAGGAATATACTGAAGATAAGTTCTTATGCCACTTGAAGCAAGATTATCTATAATACTGAGACAATGATAAGTGTCAATATACAGCATATACTGAGGAGCTGAAGACAGCAACTCAAGGCTTGATAAAGATTCAGAATAAACTATAATATTATTTGAATTAGCAATCAAGGGTTTATTTTCCATAAGGTGTTCTAATGCCATGAGTATGGCATTTAACTCTGCAGACATTATATATACATTATTATATAATCTCTCACCCATTGCAATTTTCAGGTGAGGAAGGAAGAAACCACTTGCTACCTTCTCATTCATTTTGGACCATCAACAAAGATTTAGAAATAGTTTTTATAAGTAATTGTACTAATTTCAGCAAATTTTTCTGCATAAAAGCGATGGGGGTTAAATCTTTAGTCCACTTTGAGAAATTAGTATTTATTATGGCGATTGACCAATTCCATAGAGGAGATTGGGGAAAGTAGGCGCAATAGACTTTTCGGGTACAGAGAACTTCTTCTGAATATTGGCATACTCATCTGCAATGCCTCTATACATGGCTGGATTTCTTAACCAATTATGTAGGGTGTGTGAGCTATGTGATTCAATTTTTTTAAGGTGTTTTATCAAGAGAAAGCTACGTCTCTCCCTTACTGTTGGTAATCCACTCTCCATAAGCAGAAACTTGGTTCTTGTAGGTTTTCTAAGACCAAATATGAGACGTATTATATCTTTTTGTATTGTTTCAATTTTTGCATCTGGGTTTTTGTACATACACCATAGATGATGAGCCCATAGTCAATATGGGGTCTTATATGTTAAATGTAAAATTGGAGTAAGATTTTCTCCATACAGCCCCAGAGTGTGGAAAGAAGTCTTTTTAGTATAAATGTTTTTCTATAGCATTTTTTTTATTGTTTTTGAAATGTGAAGGTGGAAATTAAGTTTCTGGTCAAGCCTGAGACCTAGGTAATTATTATGATTATCTTCTGGAATATTTGTTCCATTTAGAGTTAGTCTTGCATTAACATGATTTCGCTTTCGGTGAAATTGAATTATTTTTGACTTGGTAGGTGCAATAGGTAAATCTGAATGTTGAGAGAATTTTTCAAATTGGAAAAGTGACTTTTGCAGCTTTGACTGTGCTATCTCAAAGGTGTTGCCAGATGACCATAGCACCTGATCGTTAGCATACTGTAGATTTATTTGGGGGAGGTTCATACCCCGGTGATATAGAAAGAATAGGAGGCAGCTAAGGACTTCTCCCTGGAGAACTCCTGTGATTATTGTATATTTAGGCGATGAACGTGAAACTACACAAACAATGAAACTTCTCAATTCTATCAAAGACTTTGTAAAAGATGCTAGCTTGGGGGGTAGTCCAAGGTTTGCAAGTTTAATTAAAAGGATTTGGTGGTTCACATTGTCATATGCCTCTTCAAAATCAAGGAAACCTGCAACTAGGGCATTATTTTTTTAGAATGATTCATTTATTGCATTTCTTAACAATATGAAAGCATCTGTTGAGGAATGGTGTTTCCTGAATCCAGTTTGAGTGTGAGGGATCATATTATTTTTTTTCAACAAACCAGAGGAGTCGGTAATAAATCATTTTCTCCATTATTTTCCCCATCACAAGAATGATCATTATGGGCCTATAAGACTCAGGGCTATTTTTGGGTTGATTTTTCTTTAGGATTGGTAGGAGGGACGAACATTTCAAGATATTGGGGAACATAGATGAAGCCCAAGCAAGATTATAACAATTTAGAAGTTCCTGTTTGTATGAAGGGGTGAGATTTTTTATCCATGTAGGGTGTATATTGTCATAGCTGCCGCTAGTCTTGGTCCTAATATTATGTATTGCATTATTAAATTCATGGGTTAAAAATGGATTGGTTATGTACTGAACTCCTGGGCATGCTTGGTGACTTGGGTTCAAGGGAATTGAGGGCATTTTGCTACAATTATTTGATGTTAGCTTATTAACAAAAAGAGTGGCAAATAGCTTAGCTTTTTCATTATCATTGTCATAATGGGTATTAATATGTGTAAGCTCATACAGGAGTGGGTTGGGGGAAGTCTTTTTCCCACTGATATGGCTTATTACTTTATGTATAATTGGCTCATGTGTTTCTCTGGAGAGATTATTTGCAAAATTATTCCAGTAGTTATATTTAGCATTTATCATGGTCCTTCTTAGATTAGATTCTGCTTGTAATTTTTTTAAATATGTAGTAGGTGATGTTTTTTTTTACCCTGGAATACTGTCGGTTCCTAAAAGTTGCATTAATACTGTCACTTCGTAAATTTTACGACTTTGACTTTGAATGCCTGCAAAAAATCGAGGAGCCGAGGTACCAAATAGTATTTTTAACAGTGCGTCGACTACATATGAAACAATACAAAAATGGAAGAATTAGTCAAAATTTATATCTTGCTGCCACAAGGGATGCACATCTTCATTCGATGTTCTGCCGAGATGGCCCCACCACACTTGTTACAGAAGGTGGTCGTCATTCTACGGAGTTTCGAGGGACAGAGTGATCAAACTTTGCGTCTTTTGTCCTGAGATGTTGGGAATCCAGAAGGACTAGTAATCCTAACAACATCATTGATCTGTTCACGGAGTGAATGGCTCAAATTTCTACCTGAGAGCCTTTGGGTTACGTGAGGCTGCACTAGCTCTCAGTAGAGTCGCTTCATGTAGCATTTCCCTGTAGGAGGCTTCTATGCAATCAGTCCGCAGGGGCAGCAATTACACCATAAGAGTTGATGGAAAAGATGTTTAGGAGCCAGTAAAATACACAGATGGGCCACCTTTTAGTATTCCTTGAGCAGTACATTTCACTACGCATTTCGTACAAGGTCTCAACCCCAGCTTTAGTCGAGTTGTAGTACTCGATGACTTCTGGATTTTGACTTGGGCAGGTCAAAAAAGATCTCTCGTGCATTTTAGACAGTAGAAGTACCATTTTGTTTCGTTTTAGGATGTATAAAACCATGGCAAGCACCTGGTCAAAGCAAAACATTGAACTCCGTTCAATACGCTTTTTGTCTGGAGAAGTTCAGGAGGAATTTCACGTTTGTTGTTTCGAAGCGTTCCAACAATGGTCAGGCTGTACGGAGGTTTCAAGAGCTCTTCAGCCATTGGAATGGAAGTGAACCAATTGTCCATAGTTATGTTTCTATTGGAACCCCAAATTGGTCTGCTAAGCTCTCGAACGAAGTAATCGCCTAGAGGCAAACCACCTGTTCGAGTTCCTTTACCCAGGTATGGGATAACATTTATCATGTATTTGGTGCCCACGTCACACATCATTACAATTTTAATTCCATATTTGTTCGGCTTGCTATATACATTCTAAAGGGGCATCTTCCCCTAAAACCGAGCAATTGCTCGTCAATTGTAGTTTTGGCCCCTGGCTTAAAACTACCTTGACAGCTCTTGATGACGTCTTCCCAAACCTCTCTTATGGCAGCAAAAGGGTCATTCTGTTTCCTGGAATTCCTCGTTTCTTTATCGTCAAATCGGAGGCAATCAATGAGAAAGCGGAATCTTTCCTTCGACATTGTAGCCTTGTAGGCAGAGCCGCTCATATTGGCATCAAACATTTCGTCAACAGAGAGATGTCCGTCTTTTAGTGCTACCGTAAGAATGAACAATCCAAATAAAGCTTTCAGCTCTATCCTATTTGTAGGCTCCTCTGCGGCTCAAGGTGTACCGTAGTTGGCTGCCTTTCTTTCAATCTCTTCATTCGTATGCAACACAATCATGTCCACAATCTCGTCAGACAAAAAGACTTGAAAGGCTGAGAGAGGCGTATCTGCCGCTTTGGCCGCATCACCTACAGGGCCAGCCACACCTCTGATGAGATTTCGACCCAAGGGTCTCCCTCTGTTGGTTTTCTGTGGGGGTAAAGCTGACCACCTATGTCCATCTTTTCCTCTGAGCGATCGTTTCGATGGAACGACAATGAGTCGGTCGCCAGGAAGTTCCAAACTTAGTAAGTTCTTTTAACCTTTCTCTTGATCTTCGTCTGAAGATTTAGACTGCGTTCGAATATTTGCTCTTGCTTGACTTCGCACAGATGCCGATGCACTTTAGACGACCAGCATCTTCATCAGCATTTGTGTTGGACAGATGACTATCGTTTTCTTCTTCAGGTACATAATCATCATCGGAGTCTTCGATGTTTTCCAAATCCTCCAAATCTTCTCCAATTAGATTTTCTTCAGAGTCACTAAGAGTTGAGATGTTATCCTCTTCTTCGCTTGCATTTAGATTTTTGGATCTTTTTTTCTGTAAACATTCTAGGAGCCATCTAAAAGAAATAAAAACATCTAAAAGAAAAAAAAACGAAAAGAAAAAGAGACAAAAACGTGTAGTGTCTGTAACGTTCCCTCTCCTGAGGACACATGCAGATTCCTACCTAGGCAGATGTTGAAATTAGAATTTTAACAACTTTTGTCAAAAGAAAACTGGCACAAATCCAAGAAAAAACTAAATGTACTAATTCTGATTTTCGCAAAAAAAAGTTACACTGTTACTGTCACTTCATAAAATTTACCTCTCACCCTAGTTATCTTGTAAACGAGCAGGGATCCTTTCAAGCCTGAACTCGCCCGATAACTAGCTTTTTTAAAAAGGAATTCACGGGAAATTATGTCTAATTATTCGATGCCGTTTGCACGGGAGTCTCGAAAAACGGTTTGGCGGTCGTAAAATTTACGAAGCGACAGTATTCCAGGGTCAGCTTTATTTGCTGGTTTATTCCCCCACAATAGGCTGTGGACATTAAAGTCTCAACAAATAATTATATTTTTCAACATATTAGAATTATTTATATAGCTGAACAAATCCATGGCATCTGTAGTTTGGCCATTAGGGTTATAAAAGCTTAATTAAGTTTTTGTATTATTCAGCCAAACACTGATACCAATTGCATCAACATCATTTACAAAGTCTGGAAAGTGGATGCCACAGAATTTTATATTATTTTTAACTATTAAAGCTACTCCAACCCCTTTTCTCTCTGATGATCAATCCTTTCTCAGGATAGTGTATCCCAGAGACTTAATTTGTTGATTTTGGGTTAAATGAGTTTCCTGGAGGCAAGCAATATTGATGGAATTATTATTCATAAAAGATATTAGTTCATTTAACTTATTTTCTGTAAGTGATCTTACGTTCCACTGGAGTATTGATACGTGTTGTGTTGTTGATTTATTTTTCATATGACTGTGTATCAATGTTCAGCTTTGTTAATAGTAAAGCAAGATGTTTTTTGCTTGAATGAGCATATGATTAGGGATGTAGATTATTGCCAATTCAGCAATGATTTTTGTTTTCTGTTGTTGTTGTATATTCATGGCCTGAACTGCATTGCAGTTTAGGATCATATATTAGGGGTTTGCATGTTTGGTTGTGCATCCAGTTTGTCAGTTAAGGGATTAATTCCTGGTAGTGTTTCTGGTTTGTTTCTTGTTGGGAGGGGGTGCCAGGCCGACCTCATTTCACTAGGCAAGGAGGCTTGTTGGCTTGGTGATTCTTTCTGATAGAGATGTGAGCTAGGGGGCTTAAAGGATGGTGTTTTGTAAGGAGTACTTGATGCATTGGGAGTGTTTGACATGGGAGTTTTATTTGATTTCAATATGGGTTTTATTTGGTGTGATTGGGCAGCATTTGCTTCCATAGCTGCAAAAGGGTATGGAATGGCATTCTCTGTTGCTATTTGGAGTGTTAGTGCTCTTTTCTTATATGCAGGGCATTGTGATTTATTGGTGGATTCATGTGGGCCTTTACAATTGATACATGTAGGCTGAGTGTTGTTGCAAGTTGTCAACTCTTTAGGATGGGAGCCTTTACAATTACTACAGACTAGGAGAATTTCATTGCATTTATTTGTTGTGTGTCCCAGTTTCAGACACTTCTGACACTGGATAGGCTTTGGCTTGTATTCCTTGTGTGGTTTGATTTGCCCAAATAGGAATAACTTTTCTGGGATATTAATTTTTTCCTTCAGAGTAAATAAGAAAGATCTACTTGTTTTTAATCTATTAGAGTTGGGTTTACCCAGTTGAGTGACATTTTCTACAGGGATAGTGTTACCAGCCCTATCTGAGAGCCCTTCTTTTAACTCCTGAATTGGTATTTCTAGGGGAACATTATATACTAATATTTTTGTTGGGGATTGTTTTGGGTTCCATTTAGATGAATTAATTGGGGTATTCAGAAGAGATTTTAGATTAAGTGTTATATCTATTGATTTCCGATCTCGGACCGTTATTAGCAATAATCTACCACGGTGAATGTTACGAGAAAACATTGATTTTAACATTTTGATAATTCCAGCCATCATTGCAGTAATCTTTGTTATTTCAAAGGGGGTATTAGGAGTAATTTTGAGATAAATGCCTAAGTTTTAAGAAGGAAACACTAGGACAGGAGAAGGGAAAATATTTGTGAAGGGTGACGTTTTTTTCCTCTGCTTGGAGCTCATGGAAAGGACTCCTTGAGATCTAATAGCACCAGTGTAAACATAATCTCCAACCCTCATCATTGCACTTTTATTAGAAATTGAGTTTTCATGTGAACTTTGTGATATAGAGCTTGACCAGCCAAGATGGGGCAAAATGGATCAATTTCATTAGTATTTAGGGTGGGATCCGGAGGGACATTTTTTTATGGGGTGTTCTTTGCATTGCCTATTGGAATAAGCTTTAAGCTAAACAGGAAAATATAATATTATGATACAAGACCGTCTGCACTCTACTGTGGGGAAGACTTCACCATCCACAAAAGAAAACACCACAGTTTGGCCCTGAGGAGTATTCTGAGCACGATTGGTTTAGTACAACTACTGATAAATCGAGACAATAATTCATAAGAAATTTATTTTTAAATTTTCTTAAAATGTTGTTGTTGTGTTGTGTTGCAGCTTTTTGTTGTTTGTAAAAAAACATATTCTTAGTCGTATAAAATAATTCTTCTTCTTCCTGTACTTGATCTTCTCCTTCTTCCCTTTTCTTGTAAATTTGTTTCCAATTTTTATAACAAAAGAGCAGTGGCTTAATTTCGTCAGAATCCTGGGGGGGGGGCCAAAGTTGGAGCCAATTTTTCGAAATCAAATGAAAATAACTTTAAAAACTGAAAAATGAGCCATTTGGTACGATAAAGGTACTATATAAGTACTAAATGGTGCTTTATGGTACTATGAAGGTAAATATAAACTTAAGAAAACTGATCTGTTTCTGTTGAGTCTTGAGTTATGCAGACTTATCTTAGTTTTGACCAGTTTTTTGAAGAAACGAAGTTTCAGCTGGGGGGGGGCGGCAACTGGGATCTGGTGGAGGGTCAGTTCAAACCGAGGTCTGGGAGGGGCATTTACCCCCCCCCCTGCTCCATACTAAATGATGCCCCTGGAAATGAGTAGTTTCCTGGTACATTCCTAAGTAGTGGATAGCTGCTTGTTCAGCGAAAGTGGTGCTTCTCTTTGATTACATTCAGTTTGAGCATACTAATGAATAAGAATAAATGCGAATGAGACTAGAGTTCTGAGAAAGAGGTATTTTAAATTATGTTAATCAGAGCCAGTCGGAGGCAACGCTACAGTGTTGCCTGTAGCAAAAACTATAAGGCTCCAATGTTGTTGTTTTTCCAGAGGCACTTCATATGGAAGGGATGGTCGCATAAGCTTCGGAGGGGGCTCTTTCGATTTGAAATTTAAATCTCTAGTGCACATTTTTAAGACTCAATATCGGTGGGCAACTAAAGTTTTTATGTAATTGGTTGTCGTATAAGCTTCAGAGGGGACCCATTTGATTGGAAATTGAAAGTTTTAGTTCTTTTCTAAGAGTCAAAAGTGTTTGGAGGCATCCACTTTATTTTTTCTTTAATTCTTCATTTTTCCATCTTTAAGCACATCTGAAAATCCTTTTTTTCTATTTTTGCTCACTGTCCGAGGTCACAATAAATATGGCTTTCCTTGATTCAAATATGGACCCAGATGGACATCTAATTGAATATAAAAGTAAAAAGAAGCAGTCAGCTGAGCTAATGAATGATTAAAGGGGTTTTTCTGCCGTCTGACAGAAAACTGTTAGCTAACATTTTTCCCAACAATCATTTTTCCGCCGTCCAGCCAAAAATTGTTAGCTAACATTGTTAGAGGATTTCTCTAACATATCGAATGTTTGTTGAAGGAAATTGTTGGGGAATTTAATGCGAAATAATTCAAAAATAAGCAGGATGGCTACTTTTCATGCTTCCAATATTGATAGAGAATCGAGGACTGCTACTATTTCTAATTTTTCTTCCTTTCCCCTTCTAGTTTTTTCGAAATATCTTTTCTGGTAATCTCATTGAAAAAAATCAATTCTTCCGTTGAAAAAAAATTAGAAAAACAACGAAATTGCCACATAATCATAGCAATTTGATATTATCAAAGATCTAACGATTTCACTTATGCAGTCAAATTAATTTTTTTACTAGGTTGATACACTTCCTCCGTACATGGGATAATTTATGTAAATGAACTAAACAGTTCCTTTAGGAAAGCTTGAGCACTGGTGTTTTAATTTTCGTTTCAATTCAGTGTACTTTGCCAATTAATAAAATGCTTTATGCCTTTGTTTCACTTGCTGGCATTAATAGTTATATTTTTTTTTCTATAAGATATGAACACTTTGAAATATTCTATTAATTGAATTTCATAGATTTGGTATCAGTTGGGTATTATCTAGCCAAGACAAACTCACTGCAACACTATCTCGGTCAGAATTTTTCTTCGAATTTCCTGTCCAATATCATGTTTCTGCGAATTGTGATCTAACTATTTCTGTTAGCTAACAATTCTGTTTCCACCGTCAAAACAAATTTTTGTTAGCTAACATTGTTAGCTAAAAATTGGACGGCGGAAAAACCCCTTAAAAATACCATACAAGAAATTTGAGATTGAATTTTTAACGACTGTTGTAGGACGAAAGGTTATATTTGAATACGTGGCCACGTGTGTTGGTCTCTTACATATTATTCATAATTTTTTGTTAAATTTGTTTGATTTTACCAGCACTTTTTGGAAGAGGCAGTCTGGGAGTCTGAGTTTTTTGTTGTTGTCCAACCATTTCATAGGCTTTATAGTCACACTTGCTCAACTTTTTCTTTATTATCTGCTTGTCCTTCACTTCACTTTCATGGAATTCAGTTTTTAATTGAGTGTCAGTCAATATTCTAGTTTTACCTCTCAAACGGTTTCCATGACCTGATGTTAGTATTCTATTAGCCCTTGGGAATAGTCTTAGAAATTCTGGAGAAACCAAACTTGACTTTTAGCAGTGAAATTGCTGGTATCTATATCTGGTGATTCCGAAGTAGATTCATCAACTAATCTCCCATATAAGAGTGGTCTACCAGTATTTAAAGAAGGGAATAGACCACTTTCGGGAAAACGTAGCGACTGAAAAAACAAATACCGGTAGACCTAACTGATAAAATTATGTTTGAGGGGAAAATATTTAACAAATATACGTCGCAAGAGAGCTCTATCACCTTGTAAGTAGAAATGTGTTTACCCAGATTCAGCAAAAAAAACCATTCATTAATTTTTTTTGTGTTTGAGTTCCAACTAAATAGGTTTGAAGCTTCCAACATCAGAAGTTTGCATCTTGTGTGACCAGTGGGGTCGGAAGGTAAGCAATCTGATGTCAAGCTTCTTACACAGGTCAACCGAGCAGGGTATAAGTGGCTATCGTGGATGTTTAGGGAGGAGCAGTGCTTATCATAAATTGCGCAAAGTGCATCCTAAAGAACACAAGATATTCTACTACCGATGTTTCTAACTATGGACTAAACACTTGCCTTTTGGGATCTTTTTTTGTCAAATTAAAGTGATAGCCATCACCGTAAGAGTCGCTGCTGGGTGGTAGAGCAGGCAAACGTTCGTCTGCAGTCGCTATTGCTCTATTGAACTGTGTAAGTTATTTAAGGTTGACCTCTTAATACCAAATTCTTCCACAGGTTTATGCACAGTGATTTGTCAAAGATGACCGCTTTGGCTACCTTCTTTATAAATTCCAAAATAGAGCCACTTAGCATCTTACGTCTATAAAGTCTTGAGACAGCCCTGAATTTCTACTAAAAATTTCTACTTACGGAATAAAATAAATAAAAACAAACCTTCTATTAGAGCCAGTAGGGAGATACACTTGAAATATAGGATACCTGTTAAAAAAGGCTAATCTGACGAGCCAAAACCGAAGAATCACGTGGGTTGCAAAAACTTGTGAACCTTAAAAGCAATTTGCTAGAGATATAATATTATCATTCCAAAGTAACTCTTTAAGTTGACTAAAACTTGATATATTAAGAAATAAGAAGAGAATATTTGTTTCTGAGAAATTTTCAAGTCCTAAATACATTCTAAGACCACACTGGCTCTGCATTGTTTTCTCACCTATTTGATTTTATTTTTCTCTTGTCAAGTTCACTTCGAAAGGTTGATTTTTTTGTTTTTGTTTTTTGAGCAATGAGGATGACTTGGTGGAGGTCCTTGTCGCTATATTTGCTTGTAGATTTGTCGCTATATTTGTCGCTATATTTGTAGATGACAATTAGGGAGGAAATGGCCTGTCCATAGTAATTACTTGTCCGGGATAACCCTGGTCACCCCTAACTTATGCCTCGGGGGCATAAGTTCTTATGGAAGAGGTGGTCATATAAATTTCGGAAGGGACTGAAATGATTAAAAATTGAAAATTTTACTTCCCTTTTTAAGAGTCAAAAGTCATTGAATGGCAACTAGCCCCCCTCCCCACCAGCCCTCTTTTCCCCAAATCTGTCCGATCGAATTTCTGAGATTTGTTCAAAATCGACCAAAGATAATATAACAAAAACTCCGGGGTCTACACAACACCCCGGAGCCTGGGGGCAAGGGTTATAAATTGTAAGGTTTTATAATATAAGTTTTATTTATAAATAAGGTTTTAATGGAAAGGGAGGTCGTATAAACTTCGGAGTTGGCTCTTGCGATTCGAAATTGAAATTTCTAGTTCACTTCTTAAAAGGCGAAAGATGCTGGAGGGCAACTAGCCCCCTGCCCACTTTTCCCTAAATCCATCCGATAGAATTTCTTAGATAGCCATTTTGTTAAAATGAGTTCAAAAATCAGATAAAAAAACTACGGGGTGAACTCAACCCCAAGAGCTCGGGGCAAGTGTTGTAAGTTATTCCCTGGGGGCACATAAGGTTTTCATGTGAGAGTTTTTAAAATATTTCCATGGTGCAACCCCCCCCCCACCCACCCCAAAAAAAAGAAATACTGTTATTGTTATTTTTATTTTCCGTGTTGTAATAAGTGCAAAAGAAGATAATTGTAATATAATTCGTTTTCAGTAAAGCGCCAATGAAGCAGCAGGTCTTAGACTTTTATAGTGATAGAAGGAAGCAGTACCCAAACTTTCGTTTGTAGCGGTTTTGTTCGTTTCAAGCTTGATTGGCATATTCAATTTAAGTTTCACTTTTTTTAAGATTTATTTATTCATTTACATTAGTACCTATTGTATATTTGTTTGCTATGATTGTTAATTTAATTTCTGTTCGTTTTGGGTTTAATTTATACTTCGAAAGCAGAATATATTTGTTTTTTTTTTGTTTTTTTTAGCTTGAATTGCATATTCTACCTAATCTTTACTCGTTTCAAGATTTGTTTATCTATTTTTATTAGTACCTGTTGTATGTTTTTTTGCTAGGATTGTTTATTTAATTTTTGTTGTTTGGGGATTCATTTATTTTTTAATAGTAAGTTTTGGTCGTTTTGAGCTTGAGTTATTGTAGTTTTTTATTTCTCCTGATTTTAAGTTTAATTTAGCCTTTACTTTTCTTTGAAAAACTTCTTTTCCGAAAAGCTTTTTATTTAATTAATTTGAGAAAAAAATCTTTCTGGACAGTTTATCAAAACAACACAGAAGTGCAAATTGAAATTTTTGCTGTATAAATTCACATTAATCGCTTGTAAAAATATTCAATGATACAAATAACTTTACATTTTATTTTTATGCATTTGCAATGTCAATCGAGGAGAGATCGGAGCCCATCAATAACTGAACAGAATTCTATAAATAATAATAAAGTTGATAAACCAAATGTTTTATTATATCTTCAAAGAACAGTTCCTAGTGCATAAACTAAACAAAAATCACAATTCACTCCCAGCTCTTTTTACAGAAGTATTGACTTGCACATGGCTAGAACATCAAGGGGGTCTCACTATTTTTCTTGAAGCAAAAAGGCTTATTTCTATCCCAAAACATTCCAGTGTTGTATATGCTACCTCAAAGCATTTTCAAAACAAACCTAGGAGGTTTCGACGATCTAAGGAAGCCCGTCCCTGGGCCTCTGGCTGCTAAGATAAGATTTGATTTCAGAGATGGGCCATTCACAGTTTAAAATGGTGCATAGGCCTACAGTCTTTATAGACTTTTATCAGTTTGAGAGTAGACTTTGAAAAGTTCTGTTTTGGTTGTTGTTTCTCCATCACCTTACTGCATGAAGCCTACTTATTTTTCTATTTCTAAGAAGAATGGTTGCACCAAACAGCTTTTGAGTGCCTTCTAAAAAATTTAATTTTGAATTAGTACGTTTTCACTTGTTATTTAGACTTTGATTTGATCTACTTGTTCTTAAATGGTTGGAAATACTGGAAAGACGACTGGGGAATATCAGAGGCAGAGATAGGAGACATTATACCGGCTAGCTGTTGTGTCTTTGCACTTCAATAACTTAATTTGAAGTTTTTTATTTCGCTAACATTTTTTCTATTATCATTTCATAAAAGAGTGCAAAAATGAGTGCAAAGAGCAAATAATTGGCAAAGAGAGTGCAAATCCAGTCTGTGGAGGGAAAGAGTGCAATGAAAAAAAAGTGTGCATTGCACACGAAAAGTGTACAAGTTAGCAACCCTGCCAATTTCTTCTTCATAACGTTTTTCCAGTTGACGCAGTGTTTCTATTTGTCGTCTGTCGAAATTGAACAAGAAAATCCCTCTTTACTTAAAAAAAAATCCCTAAGAAGTCCTTATACATTTATAGTTTCTAGGTGTTTATCCCCCCCCCCAGTGATTATCCCCAACCCCCGGAAAATACCCCCCTAAATAATAACCCCCTGCGGAAAATACCCCCTCCCCCCGTGGAAATAAGGCTTTCCAAACTTGGGAATTTTATTTGAGTTTTGCTTTTTATTTTCCGTAAGAAGAAGTAATTTTCGTAATTATGTATTATACACCCCTCACTCAAGTTTACGCTGTGTAAAACTCGAGAACAAGCCAGTTTCTTCGTTAGTTTCTTTCAGCTTAGCGTGAGACAAGACAAAGACAAGTGATAGAATAGATGGGAAATATATAATTAAATATATAATTTTGGGCTATATATTTGCACATAAGGGGAGTTCTTCTGTTTTTTTTGTTATCCGAAAAACCCAAAATTGCTGGACATCCCAACTGTTTTAGACAAAAACACAAAGAATATTTTCAGTTGAAGGCTCTAAAACTTATTGTGTCCGTAAGTAAGGTCCCCGAAAATCCTTTTCGTGAAATACAGCTTTCAAGCTTTCAACCTTGGTGAGATCGTGCTTTTTTATCTTGTTGGCAGTTTTTCTTATGGTTAGAAATAGCAAAATGTTTTGAACATCTTCAGATATCTTTCTTACCTAGCAGTCGTTCTGACATGAGAGTAAACAGTCCCAATGGCAGTTCTAGGGCTGGGCAGGGGGGAAAGCAGCTTCCTCTTTATTTTTTCTGACATCGGATATTGAACTCATTTTATTTGATGTATCTTTATACCTTAGTATAACTAGGAATACCTCCCCCCCCCAAAAAAAAAATTGTGACCCCCTAAAACCGCTAACGTACGGTCCTACAGAGACCTTCCAACTTCTAACCTTTTAAGAGTTTTTACATGTGGGTGAGGCACAAAAATAGCTCGCATAGCAAGTATAGTTAATAACAAAATTTCCCTGAATCCAGGGAAATACTTTCTTAAACATGACTGAAATTGAGCTTGTATTGTCCATCATCGATTATTTGAGTAGAAAGCAAAAACATTGGTCATTGGTAGCCTCACATTCAGTAAACAGGGATTAACAGGCTCATATATACCTTTCAAAGATACATTGTGCGGTTGATTAGGTCGATAAGACCCACTTTCAAATTCAAGGCTTTCAAAGGTTTTAATTTATTTGTGAAATCATTGGAATTTTTAAATAAGATTTTTGAGTTCCTAAATGGGACGGAGTGCCAGTGACAACAATTTTCCTAATTTGGCAACAGGTGATGGAAAAGTTGATACAATGGGATGGTTTGGGGCTCCAGTCAAATGGATTTTGGGTAAAACGTAGATTTTGGTCACGGGACAGCCTCTTGGGCTGTTCCGTCAAAAACTTATTGTAAAATTGTCGAGTTATGTGTAAATTATTTTTCAGTGCTAAATTTCTTGTGTGTAATATGTTATGTGTCAATTCAATTCTAGTTGCCTTTACGTATTTGTCAGTGGGATCAAAATCGAATTTTTTTTTCAAAACGAGCAGAAATTAACACGAGTAGGGCTCAAAACCCCAATGGCTTCCCAAGGCCAGAACATAATTTGCACTTTATTGAAAAAATATAAATGTTTTTACTTTCATAACTTTAATAAATCAAATAATATTAACATTTTGATTACTAAATATCAGTATATGTGTATTAAACTGACAATTCACATTCACATTCATGTCACCCAAGCTGTACCCTCCCTTTATGAAGCAATTTTGCTAATATAATTAACAAACACATGAAACCCAGCTTCCCTAATGAATATATATTCTGATGCGATTTGTGATGAATATCCACATGAAAATTACTGCCAGGTACGTCCCTTAATCTTCAAACCCAATAAGCTCACTGCCTAAATTCGGAAACTCACTGCCCAAATCACAAACTCTTTTTTGCCGAAAACAAAAAGTTGCTTTCGATCAAAATGACACCTCTCTCCTTGCTGGTCATTGCTGACCCTTAATATTCAAACAACAATCATCCTTCCAATAGTCCCGCCCTTCCAATAGTCTACCTTCCCTTCTTTTCTCGCAAATAATTAAAAAAAATCTTTTCCACAAAATAAGTTTTTCAAAGAAATTTTAGTTGTGCTTTATTTTAAGGTTTGAAATTTTGTTTATAGTATCCTTGGATTTTTATTAGTTATTTTAATGTTATTATCTTGCACTGAGGACGTTCAAGCGGAGGTCTTGACCGAAATATTTGCATTTCACTCCATATATTTCACTGGCTTGTATAATCCTCGTTTTTCTCTTTTTTTAATATTTTTTTGTTTTAAAAGTAAAGAACTTCATTAAACTAAAAATGAGTAAAAATAAAATAAAACAATCTACCAAGCGTGAAACTACCACAAATCAGCAAGAACAGAAATTATAATAAGTAACTGAGTCAAACTCAAAACGAGCAGAATTTAACATGAGTAGGGCTCAAAACCCCTATGCCTCCCCAAGGCCAGAACATAATTTGCAATTTACTGAAAAAATATAGATGTTTTTAATTTTACATCTTTAATAAATCAAACAATATTAACATTTTTGATTGCTAAATATTAGCATAAGTATATTAAACTGACAATGCACATTCATTTGTATCTTTTTCCAAATTAATTAAAAAAACTTTCCAAAAATTAAGTTTTTCAAAGAAAAGTAAAGGCCATTTTAAACTTAAGCTCAGGAGATATGAATACCTGTTAAAATTCAAACTCAAAACGACCAGAAATTACTATTAAAGAATAAATGAAACCCAAAACGAAAAAAAACTAAGTAAACAATCATAGAAAAACATACACAAAGTAATAATATAAATAGATTTTAAAGCGAGTAATGCTTAGACTGAATATGAAAATCAAGCTTAAAACGAAAAAAAATAGTTGGCTATTAAAGCATAAATTAAACTTAAAAAGAACAGAAATTAAATAAATAATCAATGCGAACAAACATACAATATATATTAATGTTAATGAATAAATAAATCTTGAAACGAGTGAAACTTAAATTGAATATGTAAATAAAGTTTGAATCAAATAAAAATAACTACAAACCAGAGTTTTGGTATCGCCTCACTGCAGAAGCCTAAAACCTACTGCATCATTGGCACCTTACTGCAAACTATACAAGTCTTGAACAGTCTTGGAAAGTATAAACAGGGTCAAATTGAATATTAGATTTATAATGATATTAATTGTTGAAAGATCCATCAGTTCAAAATTTTTTTTCACTGTAATTTCTATTTTCATTTTCAATGCTATAAGAACTGGAAAAGAATATATTTGTAATATAAGAGTAATTCGTTTTCTGTGAAGCGCCAATGACGCAGAAGGTTTTAGGTTTTTGCAGTTAAAGAAGGAGACAGTATCCAAATTTTGTTTCTAATGAAACTATATTTTTTTTGAACAATCTTGGAAAGAACTAGTAAATGAAACTGAATATTTGATGTGTAGTGATGTTAATTGCTGAGAGCCCACCAGTTCAAAAATTTACTGTAATTTTAATATTTATTTTCAATATTAAGTACAAAATAAAACATTTGTAATATAATTCGTTTTCAATAAAGCGCCAATGACGCAGTAGGTTTTAGGCTTCTGCAGCGAGGCGATACCAAAACTCTTGTTTGTAGTTGTTTTTATTCGATTCAAACTTGATTTGCATATTCAATTTAAGTTTCACTCTTTTTAAGATTCATTTATTCATTTACATTAATATCTATTGTATGTTTGTTCGCATTGATTGTTTATTTGATTTCTGTTCGTTTTAAGTTTCATTTATACTTCAATAGCAAAATAATTTTTTTCGTTTTAAGCTTGATTTCCATATTCAATCTAAGCATTACTCGCTTTAAAATCTATTTATTCATTTATATTATTACTTGTTGTATGTTTTTTGCTATGATTGTTTATTTAATTTCTGTGCGTTTTGGGTTTCATTTATTCTTTAATAGTAATTTCTCGTTGTTTTGAGTTTGAATTTTAACAGGTATTCATATCTCCTGAGCTTAAGTTTAAAATGGCATTTATTTTTCTTTGAAAAACTTATTTGTCGGAAAGTTTTTTCTTTCAATTAGTTTTTTTTCGTTTTTGGTTGCAAAAAGTTTCAAGTTTTTATTCCATGGGGGGGGGGGAAGCTTACTGTCCGATTATTCTTGACTTTAAAAAACGAATCTAGAACTTTCAATTTAAATCGAATGAGGCATTTTTCAAAGTCTATACGATTACCTCTTTGATAAAAACCTTATATATGAACAATAGACAGCTTGCATAACTTGTGGACAGCGATTGGCAACAATGAATGGATTGAAAAAATAGTTCCAATAAGGGTGTTTTGACTTTTTCACTTGCTGACACAGAGGGATCACGACTGTTTGGAATTGACCTTAATAGGATTTTGTGTGCCAAAGCAATTTTGCATCTATCACAGAGTATGTATTTTAACCTTATAATTGGATAATTATAATAGATTTGCTATTTGTCCTTCCTATACAAAACCTTACCTTATTAAAGTCTTTGGTGCGGGGGCGGCGTACTTGGCATAAAGAAGAAAACTTTAGCATAGGTAGTAGGAGAGGGGGAGGCTTGAGACTCATCCAATACGGATCGGAACTTACTTATCTCCTCCGTTCCCGATTTAAGAGTTCAGACAGACTCATTGGGCTGTAGAATGTTGGACCGTTTGAGTTGTGGTCGACGTTAAAATACTCAAAGATACTTTAAATTTTCAGTTATTGCAGGATTGATTTCATAGATTGTGGAATGGTGAGACCCCTGGCCCATCATTTGGGTGAGCCTCAACTCATAATATGCAATTTTGATTAATTGTTCCGTGTTATGTGCATATATTATTCTATATATGTTATTTTTAGTTATACTTTTATCGCATTGCGTTCATTTTTAAGGCTTGAGATAAAAACTGAAACCTTAGCGGAGGCAGTGGTGGGGGGGGGGGTAAGTCTCTTCCCTCACATGCTTAATTGAGCAGCCACAGAGAAAGTAAAACAAATGAAATTGATCTGTCTTTTGAAATTGTCTTTTTTCAGAAGACACGAACAAAATCGTCTAAAGGAACCTGAAGTGCTATCTATGACATTTCCGTTGATTCTTCCTTCCCGTTACTTTCAGATGTAAAATTTAGAATATTATCGAACGGGTTTAGTCGTCCCCTCCCTGAATAATTCACATTTGGAAAACCCACCCTTGGGATATTCCTCTCTCCCCTCAAAGAACATTTTCTTTTCGTGCTGATAAATCCCCCGCGTTAAATTTCACCTAGCAGAAATTTTCCAGCCCTGGAATACGATCCCCAAACATAGTCCTATCAGATAATGTTCGATATTAAAAAAAATTTAAGCTAAAATTCCTAATGAGCTTTATTGGTCAGAAAGAATGCCCTTGAGATACCTAAGTAAAGAGCCATAAGGGTTCAATGAATTAATACTCATTTATTTTTCCAGGGGCACATTATGTGGAAGAGGTGGTCGCATAAACTTTGGAACGGGGTTCATTGAATTACAAATTAAAATTTATAGTGCCCTTACACCAGGGGCGGATCCAGGATTTTTTTAGGGGGGAGGGGCAAAATAGGTTGATCCGATAAACTTGCGTTAGGAGCAAGTTTAATTAACGCAATCTTGCGTCAATTAAGTAAATTACATAACTTTAGACTACGTTAGAGGGGGGGGGGAGGGGCGCCCCCTCGCCCCTCCCGTAGATCCGCCACTGCCTTACACTCTCTGTTTCTTTCCTTGTTAGGGAGGAGAGCAGATGTCTAATAGGTGTGTGTTAATACCAAAAAATTCTAACTCTCATTGGGCCTTCAGGTATAAACAGAATTAGTTCAAAGGGAGGGGTGGGGAAAAAGGGCGTGGGGAGCGGTATTTGCCCTTCGATCGATTTTGACTCGTAAGAGCTGGACTAGAACTTCCAATTTCCTATCAAATGAGCCCTCTCTGAAGTTAAACGAGAATCCCTTCCTGCCCCCGGGCCCTGGGGGGTTTTGTCGACGCCAGAGTTTTGTTACTTAACCTTTCAACTATCTTTAATACAATTTTTATCTGAAGCATTTAGGGCGTGGAGGAGGGGGGCCTATTTGCCCTCCAATTTCTTTTGACTCTTAAAAAGCGAACAAGAACTTTCAATTTCCAATCAAATGAGCCCCCTCTAAAGTTTATACGAGTATCCCTTCCATAAAAATAATATGAAGGATTCGGAAAATCCTTAAATTACAACATTTGCCCTGGGGCTGTGGGCAGTGTGGCCAGATCGTGAACAAAAAAGTAAGTCCAACCTTTGAAAAACAAGCCAAAAATAAGCCAGACAATTTTTTGCCCAAAATCTAACTTTACTTTTAATGGTGTCCAAGTTTTGAAAGCCGTTTTATAGAAATACTCAGCACTTTTCAGGCCCTTTGATCCTACTGGCATTATCCACCTTTTAATTCGTTCCCTGGTTTGCGGAAGTTCAGTTCCAGTGTAGAGATTATTTTGAGGCTGCATTTAGTAGAATCGCGATAAACCGCTACCCCATGTGGAACTCTAGAGACTTTACAGAAATTCCCGCGCGCTATGCTCAGAAAATGCTCGACCATGCTTACTTTCCTGTCCAACAGTTCGGGGAAAATTATTGACGAGGACGCCCACTGGCTCAATTTCTCCTGTGTTAGTTCGAGCACTGTCCGTGTGTGCGCTGCAATTTCTGTATCCCATAATTTCACTGAGTCGGACCTCCGATTACTATAATGATACTCTGTGACCCAATGCAGCACAACTTACAATGCCTGCCCCAGGCCCTGGGGGTAGTGAGGACACCTGAATTTTTGCTATCTGCCTTTTGAGCAATTTTTAACTTCATGGCTATCTCAAAATTTTTATTGGATGTATTTGGGGAAAAGGAGCATGGGGGGGGGCTAGTTACCCTCCAATCTCTTTTTACTCTAAAAAACTGAACTAGAACTTTCAATTTCCAATCAAATAAGCCATCTCTGAAGTTTTTACAAGCATCCCTTCAATAAGAGCCATATATTCCCCAGGGCGTAACTTACAACACCTGCCCCTGGGCCCTGGGGGGCTGTGCTGACCCTGGAGTTTTTGTTATATGATCTTTGAACTATTTAAAAAAAAAACTATCTCAAAGTTCTTATTGGATGGATTTGAGGAAAAAAGGGAATCGAGGGGAGGGGGGGCTAGGTGCCCTCCAATCCCTTTTGACTCTTAAAACTGAACTAGAACTTTCAATCTCCAATCAAATGAGCCCTCTTTGAATTGAATATGAGCATCCCTTCCATAAGACTTATATATACCCCCAGGGCTCTACTAACACTGCCTACCCTGGTTCCTGGGGGGTTGTGTTGGCACCAGAGTTTTTTTTATATGATCTTTGAATATTATTATCGGATACATTTAAAATTTTTATTGGATGCATCAGGAAAAAAAGAGTTTTTGGGGGGGGGAGCTGGCTACCCTCAAAGATCTTGTGATGCTTAAAAAGTTAACTATAACTTTCAATTTTCAATAAAATGCGCCCTCTCTTAAGTTTATATGATTTTTCCTTCCATTAGGCATAGTGCCCAAAACCTCCCCCCCCCCCATGGAAAAAATTCATACATCTTTCTCAATAGCACATACTTTATATAAAAAATTGAAAAATGTCATAACTTAAATAACTTTCTCCAGGGGTTTTGTGGGGTCAAGGTACACGTGTAGTTATGTTATTCCGACTGATTAGATCTTTTAAAAATCAATACTTTCCTGGTTAATTTTTATTATAAGCCCACCCAGCATGAGCAGTCTGGAGGAGAGTATGGAGGAGTTGAATTCGAATGTAATTGGGGATCAATCACCCCAGGGTTAAACTAGAATTCCTCGCCTCAAAATAGGAACAAATTGAATCCCAAACTGCAATCCATGATATCAAACAGCTCTTAAAAAGGGAATTTAATGGATGTGCCCAAGTATATGTTGATTGATCTTTAAGTGAAGAGGGATGTGGAAGTGGATGGTTTTTAAAAGAGCTCAGCCTATGCATTGTGAAAAAACACAAGGCAGGGACCAGCACACTAACAGCTGTAATCAAAAGTAGCTGCAATCAATTTGTGCTTAGAGACCCTAATTAAACTGAAACAGAGCAATTAACATATAGTAATATTCTCTGACTCTAAATCTGCTCTCTATATCCTATGAAATACTAACTTTGAAACACTGGGCATAGGCCTACATCATACCAAAGAAAACCTAAGCAGCCTTGGAAGATTATGCTTTTTTACTAAATTTCAATATATACCTAGTCATCTAGGTAAAGAAGGAAATGAAAAAGCAGACAAGATAGAAAAGCAAAAAGCCTAATGGAACCAGTGAAATCTCTAACTATAAGGGATACAACTAGATTATGACTAAAAACATTGCTTGAATTAAAGCCACTAAATTTATCCCCCTTTCCAACCAGCATACAATCAGTCTGGTTCAACTGCCCATGTTCAAATACAGCTAACTTCAACCACCACTCTCCTTCATACAAAATAAAGCAGCCAAATGGAGAAGTGGCCAATAGCCCATTTTGCAGGTACTGTAAAAACACAGAAGAAACCCCTGAGCACATACTATTGAATTGTAAAATACTGGAAAGAAAACTGTCAATGGATCTAAATCTACAACACCATATACAGTAGGTCAAAATACGCTGACTATGTTGAATTAGATAAACCCTACTATGATGTTACCTCACATAATTAGCTAATAACTGATTTACATCTTTCCATATTCATCCACATTTTGAATATTAATAAGCAGTGTTTACAACAAGGCAGTTTACTATAACAGTAACATAATTTTTACAACAAGAGAAACTATGTAGTAAGGGATTATCTCATTCAGTAAAAATTGAATTCTCCCAAGAAGAAGTGTATGAACTTATCATGAGAAAAGAAGAACAAATTAAAGATTTGGATCTATTGTCAACCCAGCCCAGAAAGAAGAGGGGTCAATGATCTGATTTTCAGGACACTTGCCTTGACTGTCTACAGTTGATTGATTTAATTTAATATAACAATGGACCTTGTTTATTTCAAAATCTGAAAGGTTTTTTTATAAATAACAAAACTATAGGATAACTTCCATAGTCGCTGTCTGTTAAAGCTAATGTCTCATGTTTAATTATCAATTTTGTGGTCAAGATTTGTAGACTATTGGCCAAGATTGATAATTCTGAAAATTAGTAGTGGTCAAGATTAAAGTCTCAGCTGCCAGGTAAAGGACATACTGCATTCTAATCAGAGATACAGATCAGATTAGGCACTGGCTAATCACTAGGAGTCTTACCCTATAGGCCTAGGCTACAGGAACAGTAACAAAGAAATCAGACATCAAAGCAAGGGTAACTCATCTACTTATCCTGCTCCTGTACTTATATATCTCTTTCTGATATTTTCATTAGTATTATATGGTACTTTATTACATATTAGCTATTAGCCTATATTATATATAACTAATTTCTCTAGTATTTAACTATAGGCTAACACATTGGAAAAAATGAATAAAAGTGAGTCTGAAACAAGATTGATTGCTTCAGGTTTGCTTATGTCACAAGCTGATGCTCATCACTGCTAAAAATGGGGGTGCAAACCAGTCATGTACACCAGCTATTTTTCTGTGGCATGTACCCAATTTGCTGGTAGCCAATGCATTGAGGTACGCAACTCAATGGATTGGGTACCTCCCCCCATACCAATTAGGGATTATTTGTTTTATGTACAAACCTCAACATATAATATACTCCTTCACCACTGTAGCAGTATACCACAGGATCTGGGCCTTAGAGTTTGATACCTACATCTAACCTAATGTACTTCTCTATATATAGCATAGCAGGACCTACTCCATATATAGCGTAGTAGGACCTATGCCATGTTTAATGTAGTACTGATTGTGGGGTGTAGCACTCAAATTCTTAGGTACAGATCCTGTGGTGTACTACTGCAGGGGTGAAGTAGTACATTATGTTGATGGTAGTACATAAAACAATTAATATCCCCAACTGCCCCATAATGATTTTCACTTTTGCATGTATTATGAGAAAACCAATGACCAATTTGCTTCTTCCTTTGAGCATATTTAAACTGATGTGATGCAAAGAAAACCTCAAATATAAATAAATGTATTTTCTCAGACTAGGCCTAGACAAAAAGTGAAAATGGGTTGGGGGTACCCAACATATTGGGGGCAGTACCCAATGCATTGGGGTGTGTACCCAGTCGGCTAGGCTGTGTACCCAATCTGTTTGTACAGAGATACAAACCACAGAAAATAGCTAGAGTGTACATGACGACTCCTGGACGACTCACATGAACTGAACAGTTAAACAAGATCTGTAGATGTTACAGACATGCCTGTTATGAGTTTGATTCCTGGCGTTATTCTATACTAATAAATAACAGCTAATATATTGTACCTTCAGCTGTAGTTCAACCCCATGACTTAATGGCTAATGCTTTTTATGCTATTGTTACGAAGCACCGTGTCTCTTAGGATTTGAAAACTTCACCGCAGTGCCGCGGTTAGATTCGTATTTTGACCATAGAGTTAAAACGTGATTTTGACCTTTCGTGAGCATTCGTTCGTTCGAAAATCGGATGAATTGCCAAAAAATATAAATTCTTCCCGAAAAAGTAAATCACGCCAAGAAATAAGCCAGCTCAAAATAAAAATAGCCAAGTTTTAAGCCACAAGCCAGTTCCAAAAAATTTTTCGCCAGTCGCCAACAAAATAAGCCAGTTTGGCGTAAAATAAGCCAATCTGGCCACACTGGCTGTGGGGGAGTTGTCATCCTCAAAGACCTAATTTCCAGACCTTAAAACTACGTTTAATAAAATGGCTGTCTCAAAATTTTGATTGGATATGTTTGGGGAAAAGGTGAGCATGAGAGGGGGGGGGTTAGTTTCCTTCAAATCACTTTCGACTATTAAAAAGGGCACTAGCCCTTTGAATTTCCAATCAAATGAGCCTTTTTTGAAGTTTCTACGACATCGCCTTCTATAAAAACCTTATATCCCCCCAGGGTATAATTTAAAACCTTTGCCTTGAGGGTTGTGGGGGAGTTTCCTCCTCAAAAACATATTTTCTACCTAAAAATCAACTACGTTGAACAAAATGGCTATCTCAAAATTTTGATTGGATGTGTATGGGGGAATGATGGGCGTGGGGTGGGGGCTAGTTGCCCTCCAATCACTTTCGACTATTCAAAAGGGCACTAGCCCTTTGAATTTCCAATCGAAGGAGCCTTTTTTTGAAGCTTCTACGGCAACGCCTTCTACGAAAACCTTATACGCCTCCAGGGCATAACTTAAAACCCTTGCCCTGAGGGTTGTGGGGGAGTGTCCTCCTTAAAATATATTTTCTACCTGGAAATCAACTACGCTGAACAAAATGGCTATCTCAAAACTTTGATTGGATGTGTTTGGAGGAATGATGGGCGTGGGGGGGGGGGCGAGTTGCCCTCCAAATACTTTCGACTATTAAAAATGGCACTAACCCTTTTAATTTCAAATCGAGAGAGCCTTTTTTGAAGTTTCTACGACAACGCCTTCTACAAAAACCTTATATGCCCCTAGGGCATAACTTAAAACCCTTTCCCTGAGGGTTGGGGGGGGGAGTGTCCTCCTTAAAATATATTTTATATCTGGAAATCAACTACGCTGAAAAAATGGCTATCTCAAAATTTTTATTGGATGTGTTTGGGGGAATGATGGGCATAGGGGGGGGGGGCTAGTTGCCCTCCAATCACTTTTGAATATTAAAAAGGGCACTAGCCCTATGAATTTCTAATCGAATGAGCCTTTTTTGAAATTTCTACGACAACGCCTTCTATATAAACCTTACTCCCCAGGACATAACTTAATACCCTTGCCCTGAGGGTTGTGGGGGATTGTCCTCCTCAAAAACATATTTTCTATCTGAAAATCAACTACGCTGAACAAAATAGTTATCTCAGAATTTTGATTGGATGTGTTTGGGGGAATAATGGGCGTGGGAGGGGGGCTAGTTGCCCTCCAATCACTTTTAAAAACCTTATAGGCCCTCAGGGCATAAATTATAATCCTTGCCCTGAGGGTTTTGGGGCATTAACTTCCTCAAAAATATATATTTTATTAGAGAAGTAACTAAATTGAACCAAGGGTATGTATGAGAATTTTTATTGGAGCGTTTGGGAGGAAAGATGGGCGTGGGGGGGGGGGTGGCTCGTTACACGCCAATCACTTTTGACTATTAAAAAGAACAGTAGCCCCTTAATTTTCAATCGAATGACCCTGTTTTGAAGTTTCTACGACAACGTCTTCTATATAAACCTTATATGCCCCCAGGGCATAACTTAAAACCCTTGCCCTGAGGGTTGTGGGGGAGTGTCCTCCTAGATAAAAACATATTTTCTATGTGGAAATAAACTACGCTGAACAAAATGGCTATCTCCAAATTTTGATTGGATCTGTTTGGGGGACTGATGGGCGTGGGGGGGGGGCTAGTTGCCCTCCAATAACTTTTGAATATTAAAAAGGGCACTAAAACTCTCAATTTCTAATCGAATGAGCCCCTTTTGAAGTTTCTACGACGACTCCTTCCATATGAAGTGCCCCTGGGAAAAAAAAATAATAATAATAAAACATTGGAGCCGTATGGCCTTTACTATAGGCAACACTACAGCGTTGCCTCTGATTGCGCTGCCTATGATCAGCGCTTGACTAGATGTATATACTTGGGTCACCCCTTAACCCACATGTGAGAAGTTATACAACATTAGGAAGTAATTACCAGTAATTACGAAGTAACAACTGAAGGATAAGAGGGAGGAGGAGTAAATAGGTAATCTTCCCCCTCTCCAGGATTGGTCCAAGAACTACCCCCAAAGAAATTGTTAATCCAAAGCACCTTTCCATAATTAAACCCTCCCCTTTCCCCAGGAAAACTCTTCTTACCCGCCCACTTACATCTGCGAAAGGTATTTGGAATACACTGGCATTTATGGAACCATAATTATAATCGCTTAGAATCATAACCATTTATAAGACGTACAAAGTTTTGACTCTGATTGAACTTCTATGTTTACCGTCTGAAATGCATGACGGTTTTTTTTGTAGCTCTTTTACATACAATAAATTTCAAAGAGTTGGAATAAAAGACATACCTAAGAACGAACACAAAGTTACTAACCAATTACGGTGAACCTTAATTGTATATGATGGATGGTTTCATTAAGATTCTCATTGCCAAAAGCTACATTTTCCTCAAATGCGTTTTTGACTTTAATAGAGAAATAAAGGAGAAAATCAAACTTGCACTTTAACGGAAACGTCATCGCATTGGAGTGATATAAAATTACTAGCAAAGTAAAATGCTGCATAATTAGCTGCTATATTCAAAAACGGTTTAGCCAAAAATCGTGCTGATTGACACAAGTTCAAGTACATTAGTAAGAGTACTTGTGATGCACAAACATTGACATTCGTCCAATTGCAAAATTGTCATTTACTAATTTCACGTTCTCGCTGTTGATTTATTCCATGGGATAAACCAAATCGAAAAGAGAAAACTTTGACTGTAACCACTTTATTTACAGAGGACCACTAGTTTACTCTGGTTAATGGATTCCAGTCACGGATTCTTTCGTAAAAGTTTGATCCTATACACTAGTTCAAAAACAATATTGGTCTAAAAAACATATATACAAAAGCATTGTAACAAAAAATATACAATTCTTTCTCTGGCTATATCTAAGTCTCTTCGTCAACATCAAATGAGAGAGTTGGCTTTTTCTTGCTTTCTTTGGTACCTTTTTTGCTGTGATCATCTTTGTTATCAGGGGTTTCTTCAACCTTCCTTTTGTTTGTTGGTTTGCGAAACCTTATTTTCCCTTCGGCTGTTGTATAATCTAAAGTAAAACAAATAAATCTATAAGATAATAAGTGGACATAAGTATATGGTGATGGGTGACCCCAACAAACACATTTTAACATGTCAGATGATTTTTTAAGGTATGTGTATGGGGTCGAAAAGTCTTAAAAGGTGCATTTTAGAACATTACAACCCTTTTTTCGGAGTTCTTCAGACTAATCTTATTACCACTTTGAACAAATCTGGCACAATGACGGTACAAATTCATCAATCTCAAAACGAAACGTTAATCAAAATGAGGGATTATTCGTGGTAAGAAAAAAGCTGCAAATGTTTGCACCGAAGCCCTCTGCCAAGAACAGGAGACAAAACAAAAGAAAAGAATAATATGATTTTAAGGAAAGGATATGAAATAGGAACGAATAACAAAATAAAGCACCAGAAAAATATGATGCATAATTGAAACACGATTTCTGGAAACCAATAATACATATAACTTACAGACAAAAATTGCCGCAAGTTTAGAAACTAATTCTCACTGAGAAAACGAACATGTAACTTTTGTGATTAAAAATCCCAATTGTTGGGGCCAAGGCTTCATTTTGTGCCTTATTAGAGAGAGGGAGAGGTTAAGGGAAAGAATAACCTGAAGTTACAACCTGGAGAAGAATACCCCTCCAATCTCCAACATGGACAAAGCCTCAAGACGCCTCCCAACTTCTGAGAGGCAAACTCTAGAATCAAATATAAGATGTTATCTAACATCCTCTGTTCTTTAAGAGATATATTCCTTAAAAGGTACGTACATATAAGTAAAAAAAAGTCAGATCTTAATTCTTCAAGCACAAAACAAGGAATGAAATCTCACACAGCGAAATCGGGTGCCGCACTCATTCTTGAGGTAAGGAAGTGGCAGGGAGCAATTAACAGTGTTGCAATGACCATCTAATTGTGCGCACACCACCCCACCCCTTAAGTCAATTGCCCACAAAACCACACCACTTCTCATCACTAAAAGAAAAACGAATAAGTAACTTCAAAAATTATAACCACTCCATCACTATTTTCTTGATTTTTCCTATTCTTCTTGTCTAATAGGCTTGCCAATTGCCATGGTTACTTCGCACGGGTCCCTATCTGTTAAAAAACAACTATCATCAGAAGCATTCCTGAATAGGAGCCGTTCTGAGTTATTCTTGTTCTCAAAGTTTTTCATTCAATTGTCATGAAGAAACGGAGCTCTGGGGCATGGAGCGCAACCAGGGATTACTGAAGGTTAAGCTCTAGCAGATAATTAACCTCCACCCTTGGAGGCGATTTCAAGTCGGATAAAAAATACAATTTTCCATGTGGCAAGTTTAAAATTAATAATGGGAACTACAGATGAGTTCCAACATCCAAGGTACAGACATATAGGAAACAAATGCCACTAACACCTGAGGTTGAGAATAGGGTAAATAGCTCCAAGGTACAGTGTGGGGAGCCTTCGGCCCAAGCAGTTTGCAATCGCTTCGCCCCGGCAGTGCTGGTTGAATCTCCGGTTGAATCGCTTTTTCAACCGGTTGATGATGATCCGTCTGGATATAATTTTTGTGAAACTAGTGATTTCCGATTTCCTGTCCCGACAACTGTTTCAGATTTCATAAGCATTTTTTTTTTTGAGATTCTAGATATTTATAACTGTGGCATGCTCTTCTTATATAATTTTTTTTTAAGGAGGAAATGGAATTAGGTTAGGGCTAGTTTTGGGCGATAATCTGATAAAACGATATATCGGTATTTTTACTTTCGATAATCGATATATCGATTTTGATACTTCAGATCAGTTTTTTGCTCAGATTAACTCTTTGTTTTGCCAAAGTTCAATAACAAAAATTGTAATTAAAGAGTATTTTGCACAATTTTTTCTAAACTATAATAAAATACAAAAAAAACTGCGATTAGGCTAGATGAATCAATATCCTAAAAACCCAGATTTGGAATTACTCGGGCTCGGGATAAAGACAAACAAACTGCTGGCTATTATTGGTTATTCAAAATCAGTAACATGTCAATATTTTCCCCTGAGAATGGTTCTGTCTTTCAGTGATTACATTTTTTTTTTTTTTTTTTTTTTTTTTTTTTTTTTTTTTTTTTTTTTTTTAAGAGAAAGCATAGAGCAACATTAAAACTTGAGAGAACAGAAATTATTCCGTATATGAGGGGGTAACCCCTCCTCAATACTTCGGTATTCATGCCAAAGTTATTTGCATTTAAAAAAGTTCTTGCTCTAAATAAACCGCCCTTGTCTTTCAGGAGTTGTTCTTAACGAGTTGGGACAAAAGTCAAAAGTTAGCGTGAAGAGTGAGGTATTGAAGAAGGGACATCCTCCACCACACACGGGAAAATTTCTGTCCATTTTAAGTTTTAATGTTGCTCCTTATTCTTAGTTGAAAAAAATTGTTTTTTTTCAATTTCAGATGGTTTTTCAAATACTGCCGGAAAATATGCCTCTTCCCTCTATGCAAAATTCCATTTCCACGAAAATTACTCTTTGGAAAGTTCCCCCCACGTAAGATCCTCCTTTCCCCAGACAATTCCATCCCTGCTGAAAATTCCCGCCCAAAAATTTCTTGCGGACAATACCACCTGGAAAAATCTTTTTAGCCTAGGCTACTTTCATTTGAAAAAAGACTATTTTCTTGAATTTCTAGTCGCTTTTCCAATCATGCCGGAAATCCGGCATGATCCGCAAATCCATTTTCCACGGGAGTTTTCTCCCGTGGAAAACTCCCCATGGAGAATTTCTCCTGCAGAAAATCCCCCCATGGAAAAATCCCCCAAATAATTTCAACTTCTTTGAAAATTTTCCCCGGGCAATTTATCCAGAATTTCTCCGCAGGCGAAATTGAATTGGCAAAGAGAAAGTAAGTCAAATAAAAAGAATTCCGTAGAGGAATTCTGATAAATTCCCTAGTGTAAAGTTTCCCTTTAAAAGTTCCGATCCAGAGACTTCCCTCCCCACAGAAAATACTCCCCTTGGAAAATCTCACCCCACAGAATATTCCCCTTCCCCGAAAAATATATGTTCTTCCCAATAACAAAAAAATTCTTGAAGAATTAGGATAAACAGTCAAAATTTAGCGTAAAGAAAGGTTTTGAGGACAGGGCATCCCCCCTCATATACATAATATTTTTTTTAAGTTTTAATGTTGCTCTTTATTTTGAATTGAAAAATCACTTTTTTAAATTTCATTTCTGATCGTTTTTCAGATAATAATCTGCCTCTTCCCTCCATAGAAAATCCCACCCCCTTGTAAATTATCCTTGAAAAGTTCCTCTCGCATAAGATCCCCCTTCCCCCAGGAAATTCCATCCCCGCTGAAACTTACCCTTAAAAAATATCTTGCGGAAAATTCCACCTGAAAAATTCTTTTTAGCCTCCTTTCATTTGAAAATCTTGCTTTTCTTTTATTGTCTAATCGTTTTTCAAACCATACCGAAAATCCTCCCTCTGTGGAAATTATTCCTGTAAATTCTCTCCTCTTGTCCCAATAGAAAGTTTCTCTTTTGGAAAATTCTCTCGTGCCAACGTACCAATGGAAAGTTTCTCACGCGGAAACATCCCAAATGGAGAATTTTTCCCACGGAAAAATACCCCCAAAATTTCAACCCCTTTGGAAATTTTTCCCGGGCAATTTTCCCCGAATATATCCACATATAGAATTGAATTTACAAAAAGAAAGTAAGTCAAATAAAAGGAATTTCGTATAGGAATTCTGGTAAAATCCCAGTGTAAAGTTTCCCTTTGAAAGTTCATCCCCAGAACCCTCCCCGCGAAGAATTCTCCCCGAAAATGTCTGTGTTCCGATAATAAATACTATATGTAAAAACTAGGCAACTTTCATAACTTACAATCCTTTCCCACGGACTGTGGGGGGTCATGTCTTTCCCAGGGGCATAGTCATTAGACTTTTCAGCTATACTGATCAAAATGGCTATCTCAAAGTTTTGATCGGATCACTTGGGGAAAAAGGAGCTTGGGAGGCAGGGGGGGGGTATAGTTGCCTCAAATCTTTTTGGTCACAAAATAGGGAACTAGAACTTAAATTTCCAGTCGAATAATTTTTGCAGATGGAAGCTAGAAACTATTATAAAAGGCTTCTCTGATATGCTAAATCTCATGGTGCCATTTTTATTAACATTTGTTGACTTTTAGTTTCCACCCTTACTCGAAAATCTTGCAAGTTTTTGATGGTTACATAAATCTTGATGAATTTTATATATCTGGAATCAGCATAAAAAGCCAATTCTTTTGATGCATCTGTGTTGTCAAAATTCCGTGCTTTAGAGTTTCAGTTGCTACTGGGCAGAGTCACTCCTTACTTACAGTCACTCCTTACTTACAGTTCAGTACCATGAACTGTTTGATTAACTGATCAGGCTTTGAATCCACTCTCAGAAGGTTCACTAGTGGCGGGCATGGACATTAATTTTATGACTACTTGATATAAGTATTCCTGAGACCCATATTACGACACTTATACGACTTGATTAGATCAGTTTCTCTTGTAACCCTACTGAAAGACTTTCTATTGAAAATCTGGAGAGGTGTGACAAATGCGGCTGCTGGTGAAGCCTGTCTTGCATTGACTAGTGAAATTTCGTCATGTGATCCCCACAAACTGGCTTGATTCTGTAGTGGCTGAATCACAAGAACTGTCACGGTACTTGCATCTGTTAATGCATTTTCCAGCAAGTCCAAATTCATTTGAGAATATACAATTTCTTGAAACGTGGATAGAAGTATGTGGCAATCTTGACGAGTGTGATCTGAACAAGCCCTACAGGTCTAGAAGGCATTTTATCTAGCCAAGCCTTTCGGAGGTCCTCAGCAACATTTGAGAAAAGAGTCTACCCTCACTAAACGTAGTTTGGGTTTGAGAACGGGCTATGCCAATGGCTACAGCTATGTATGCTGTGTATCAGCATGTACGAGTCAATAGATTGAAGAAATTGTTCTTCTTCTTCTCGGTCATTTGTGAAACAATTTTCTTTGTTGGATCTCTTGTACTGGACGTTCACCGGTAAACACCAGAAAAAGCTAAAAACGTTCGAAAATACCCAAATATCGTTTGGATATCGATATTTATGTTTCGATAGTCGATATAGATATTTGGTCCAATAGATCGATGTATCGATACCCATTTTCTTCCAACACTAGTTAGGACTAGTATCGTCCAAGGTAGAGATCTTGTGCCACGCGGAAGCACAGGCTCAATAAGTTTCTTGGTAAGACTGGTATTTCAACTGGTGAAGCCTTCCTAATGGCCGCAAGTTAATCCTTTTAGACTAGCAGAGTTACAAATGTTTCTATGCCATCTACAAGTAAGCAAGAATCTGCAAAAAGACTGGCAGTGATTAACCCTTTTATCTTCAGTTTTACACTGATCTACCCTCACTAAACGTAGTTTGGGTTTGAGAACGGGCTATGCCAATGGCTACAGCTATGTATGCTGTGTATCAGCATGTACGAGTCAATAGATTGAAGAAATTGTTCTTCTTCTTCTCGGTCATTTGTGAAACAATTTTCTTTGTTGGATCTCTTGTACTGGACGTTCACCGGTAAACACCAGAAAAAGCTAAAAACGTTCGAAAATACCCAAATATCGTTTGGATATCGATATTTATGTTTCGATAGTCGATATAGATATTTGGTCCAATAGATCGATGTATCGATACCCATTTTCTTCCAACACTAGTTAGGACTAGTATCGTCCAAGGTAGAGATCATGTGCCACGCGGAAGCACAGGCTCAATAAGTTTCTTGGTAAGACTGGTATTTCAACTGGTGAAGCCTTCCTAATGGCCGCAAGTTAATCCTTTTAGACTAGCAGAGTTACAAATGTTTCTATGCCATCTACAAGTAAGCAAGAATCTGCAAAAAGACTGGCAGTGATTAACCCTTTTATCTTCAGTTTTACACTGATTTCTTTACAAAAAGGTTTTCTCACTATTGCAGATATTACACGAAAGTTTGCTCCTACTTCATCTGTTGGACAGAACAACCATGGAGACAGTGTAGCAGTTTTTTTTATTCTGCCAACTTACGATTTTTGGTTCTTGGGGAGGAGGGAGTTACCTTGAACACGCTTTGTTATTACTTCACGCTTTGGTAAGACAAACTATGGACACTTCATCGGCTAAATAATTATTTTTGATTTTCAGTACTTGGGGAGAGGGGGATCTTCTTAAATTAAATAAAACATAGCTGATTGCACTCCTTTTTTGTCTGCTACCTATGCTGAAAACTTCAAGAATATTGGTAAATTAGTTATTCTTTATAAGGATCTAGAGAAAGGCAGACGCTAATTCTAATTATTTAAATATCCTCTTTTCTATTCAAACAGAGATAGCTTTTGGAAGTTCTTCTCCAGTTTTTTGTTTATCTATGTTTCCTTCCTCTTTATACTGTTTTTGAATGTTTCTGTATATTTGAATTGCTATATTCTTTTTATTTAAGATTAAACTTAAGCCTATATAATCATCAAAATTGTGTGAACATGTTAACACCAGTTGAAAATGCAATTTATTTTTGAAACATAGCTGCAAACTCTGACAAAGGAGATATTGCGGTTTCCACTAGGTCTGCACAGGCACTGAAACTCGACGAGATCTTGTAACAGCACGTAAACTGTATAAAACTCAGACGATTAGGTCCTATATACCAAACTAGATGTGTCGTTGGTACATTATGTACAATCAGATGCAATAATTACCTGTTATCATCAAAAGCATACTGCTCAGACATGTTATACAGCGCCCAGGCAAGTACCTGATTCACCAGTCATTCCGATTTATGCCCCCTTCCCACTGGGAGAAACACCAAGGAGGTCAAACTGAATTCTGGTACGCCACGATAAAGGAAGACCACAAGCCTTAGGGTGTAAAATGAATACAAATGGGACAAACCAGGGTTGGAAAGCATCTGCCCCAAAACAAAAAGAATTCAAAATTCGAAACATATGTGCTGAATTATATCTCATTGGTTTTTAACAAGAAACAACAACTATTGGTACCAGTGGGTTCATCAGTTGTCCTTATTAAAACTGACAAGTATGTCCAACGATACCTGTACGGTAAAGAGGGGACTTTAAGGGTAAGATTCTTTCCAATTTCTACTAATTTCCAACTGCTGCTACTCAGCATCTGCTTGCTTCCTGCATTTTGCTTGGTTTCTGTATTCTGCTGTGCTTTGCTCATATTGTCTCTTTGAAATGTCTACCAGGAGCCAATCTGCTGCTACTAATTCTAGGCCTGCTAACCCAAGTAATCCTGCCATTACTACGCCTGAGATTCAGACAGATATTACTAATTTGAAGAAGATGGCAAAGTCCATTGAAGAAAATGTCGTTAAATCCCTGCTTACTACTGTTACAAAGAGCATTGAGTCACAAGTTCAATCCCTTGGTCTGCCTATGAAAGGTGACAAAGTTGACCTTAATTTGGCAGTAAAGGACCTGGTGTCAGGCTCCTCTCAGGAAGACATTAAACAGATGATCAGTACACAGCTTCAAGCAATAGAATTTTCAGGTAACATTGCAGACATTGAAAAAAAGCTTGCTCACCATGTTGCTGCTCAAACTGATATTTAAGCAGCAAGAATTAAAAAATCATCTCATTGTATTTGGATTACCAGAGGATAGTACATTTGACAACCCTGAACCTAAGTTTTTGTCATTTTGCCAAGATAAGTTTCCTGGCATTAGTCTTTTGAACAGTGACATTGTGTTTGTGAAACGTATTGGAAAACAAGTTGGTAATAAAAATCGAAAAGTTATTATTGAGTTCTGCAACCTGAGAGCACGTTTCTTGCTTCTCAAAAATAAAAAGGACCTGAAAGGATCTGGTGTGGTCATTAATGAGCCTTTGACTAAACCTAGGCTTACCTTACTTTCACAAGCTAAAGCTCATTGTGGCAGGAATAATGCATGGGCTGTGAATGGTGATATTTTTGTTAAAAGCGGAAGTAGGGTACTCAAAATATCATCCATTGGTGACGTTAATGCCCTTCCTGTTTTGCAAGAATCTTTTGCCAGTATTGTTTCAGAATGACTAGTGCTGCTTAACATAACTCTTCTCTTTACAACAAAATTTCATCTGCTTAGTTATTTTTTTGCCAACTTTTCTTTTTTTCTCTTTGGCTTGCTCTTTTTCCCTTGTCATCAAAATTATTACATGCAGTTTGTTTTTTTAACTTATTTTCAATGCTGTTTTCTTCCTGTCTACATTAATTTAGCTTTATCTGTTTCACCACTTTTCCTAATATTGCATAATAAAAATGAATGATACTCAAGATTCTTTATGTTTCCTAACTAAACTTTGTTCTAATTTCAGTGTGTTTTCATTCACCTTTTGTTTCTAGTGATGATAGTGAAACTGATCCTCTGTTAAAATCTCTTCATCAGTCTGATTGTTGTTACCATTCTTATCAACATTATTTTGAAAAAGTGCTGCCTTCAATGTCTTCTGTTAAAAACTTTAATCTGTTTACTTTGAATGTGCAAGGTTTAAGGTACAAATGGGATAATGTTCTGCAATATATTGGTGGTATCAACTACCCTTATGATGTAGTAGGTCTCACAGAGACCTGGCTGTCTTCAAGTGATGATATGTCTGTGTATGACATACCAGATTTTACTGCATACCACTCAACTAGATCTCTAACTAAGTGCTCTGGTGGTATATCCCGTTTTGTCAGAAGTAATCTTAATGTTGTGAGACGTTCAGATCTTGAGAAGATTTTTGACCCAGTCATAAATAATAGAAGTGTGTATGCTTTGATTGTTGACCTGTCATGTGATACAGTAAGTTGTGACACTATTTGTTTATTTTATAAGCCCCCACCTTTCCCAGTTACGAAATTTTCTGAATTAATTGATAAAATGTACTCAGTTGATAAGCTTGCTTCAAGAAATGTTTTTATGCTTGGAGACTTTAACTGCAATTTATTGAAAATTGGGTGTGATAATGAGTCTGACTGTTTTTTTTAATCTATTTCTTGCTCTGGCCTTCTTCCTTGCATTTTCTTTCCTACTCGTGTTGATCCAGTCAGATCTTCTGCAACTCTGATTGACAACATTTTTCTGTCTTCCAGTAATGATATTAAATTTTCATCTGGTATTATTTTCTCTGATATTCCTGACCATTCTCCAGTATATTGTTTTGTCCCCAAATTAATAACGCTCAGCCAAGAAGATTCCAGAGGTGAGTTTAATTCAAGAATTTATAGTCAGAGCACTGTTCATAACCTTATGTCTGATCTTAGTGCTATTGATTGGTGTTCAGCAATGATTTCTGATGATGTTAATAGGGCTTCAGCCTCATTAATAAGTCGGCTGACAACACTAATTGAAAAAAATTTTCCTCTTGTAAAATCTACAAGTAAATATAAACCCAAGATGCCTTGGATGTCTCCTAGTCTTGTGAGATCAACAATTCAGAAGTCAGAGCTTTTTAAGCTGGCTTGCAAAAGCCTTGATCCTGATGATTTATCAAACTATAAGCATTATAAGAATGTACTAACATCAACAATTAGACTAGCTAAGAAGAATTATTTTTTGTTGAAAATTCAGGAATGCAAAGGTAATTTACAGAAAGTTTGGAGTGTAGTTAATGAAGCTTTATCTCGTAGGAAACAATCAAAGAAACAGCCTTCAAGAATGCAGCTAGTTCAACTATTGAAAAAGCAGCTGTACCTAGTGCCTTCAACTCTTACTTTACCACCCTACAAACTGTTAAGACCCCCTCCTTTCCTAAACTAGGTAAATCTTCACCAGCTGAGAGAAGTATTTTTCAAACTCCTTGTACAAGCATAGAGTTCTGTGATTTTATTTCTTCTTTAAGTAGTAGTAACCGAGCTGATGCACTTGAACTAAAAACCCATGAGCTTAAGTCTGTTTCTTTTTATGTTGTTGGACCGCTTATCCATATTTGGTTAATATAAAGGGTTAAAAAGTTCAATTCACCTGATGGCTGGTGGAAAAATCCGGAAGTAAGGTTACAGTTAATCAACGATGTCACTGAATTAACTGAATTTAATGCAGAAAGGCATAAACCAAATAGGTGTTAACAGGTTGAACTCTGGTTGAAGACTGCACTTCTATCTGGAACGATCTTCTTGGAGATATTATCTGCACATCCCTCTGTTGACTCCGTTTTATTTTGCATGGGCCATGTGCATGTGAAGGGCCAAAGCCGCCGCTGTGTGACACTGCTTCCTCAGAAACAGAATCTCTGAAACCCAAAAGCCGAGCCCCCTTCATTCAATTAATAAAATTAGCTCGCCAGCGCATACTCATCCTTTTTTATCCCAAATCCTCCCTGCTCACTCAAAAAACTTCCACCGTTACCACCCAGAAAAAAACCCATATTCCCAAAAAAATCTCTTCCATCGTAACGCTTAAGCTAACCCCTACCAAGTTGAACCTTCTGATAATACCACCATCTCGTTTCCCTCCCTTATTGCCCAACCTCCGACCCATGGGTTTAATCCCTTGTGCCCACCCTTCCAGGGTGACTCAGGTCTGACAACTTTTGCATTTAATAATTGTTGTTCTCACTATCCAAGTTTAGCCCCCGTCAAGAATTCCACTAGAACCTCTGACCGCATCTGTGACATAAAAAAGTTAAGTATAAAAACGGTACCTTCACAAGTCGCTTTTGATTCCCCCAACTTTTGTAGAGCAACGCTGAAAGCCTTAACTTTGAAAAACTCAATGAATTAGACACCCTTTCTAAAACATATAGATTATATCTAATTGCTATTACTAAAGTTCAAGCTCAAAATTTGCACATGTTAAAGATTGACAATTTTTCTCAATTTATTAAACTGAGACCTGAAAACCACCTTCTGGGTAAGAAAGGTGGTGGAATTCTGTTCTTTATCCGTAATGATTTATATCAAAGTAAAGTCTCAAGTACTAGTGTGAATCCCTTTGATGATGATATATATCTGTTTGTTCGACCTCAAGTTTTGCCACGTCCTATAAATTTAATTGTCCTTTGTTGTTTTTATTACTCCCCTAAGCGGATATCCTCTGAGACAATAAATTTTATTGAAAAATTTCATGCAAGTGCTGACTTTGTACAATCAAAATACCCAGATACAGGAATTTTCCTGATGGGTGACGCAAACGATATAAGACTTGATTCTACATGTAACGCTTTTAATTTAAAACAGGCCGTTAATGTCCCTACTACTAAAGGCAATACTACTCTTGATTTAATTTGCACTAATCTTTCGAAGTTTTACAAACCCGTCTCCACTCTGCCCCCCCCCCCCTAGGGGGTAGTTAACACATTAGCCTTTTCCTATATCCGCTGGCTAAAGTTAAACAGTCGTTTTCTATAAAAGAAACCGCCTATAGACCTCTCACTGACTCAGGACTTTTCAGTTTTGGCTCCTGGATTACTACTGAAAATTGGTCCACTGTATATCACACAAATGACGTTGACTACATGGCTCTTTCCCTCCAAAATCTATTGAGGAGTAATTATGAATTCCACTTGCCTGAGAAAAAATTTAAAACATGTTCTACAGATAAGCCTAATGCTACTGAGTCTTTTAAAAAACGTATAAGAAAAAAATCAATTTTCTCAAAGCAGGTCCCATTACTGAGGCTAATAGTCTAAGGAAGTTCCTAAAAAAAAATTAAGAAAAGCAGCTTCTAATTATTATAATAATAAAGTCAAAGATCTATATTCTAACAAGCCCAAGCAATCCTAGAGAAAAATTAAGGATATGTGCAAAAAAAGTCTTTCCGGAATTGATGTTAATTTCCCTGAACCCCCTACTAAGACTGCCAGAGATCTGAACTTGTATATTGCTGTTACCATACAAAGTTTCCCCCCGGTCACTGGCTTAAGTCCGACTATTCCTCACAATACGTCATTCCCCTTTATTTCTCCCTCTGATGTTATAAACAAAATTCTTAAGCTTAGAAAATCATGTATTTGTCCCTTAGACATCCCAGTTGACTTAATTAAAGCCTTTTCGGACAAAATTGCTGAGCCTTTATCAAATATTTTCAACCACGTCACAAAATTTGGTAAATTCCCATGTTGCTGGAAACAAGGTTTTATAAAACCTGTCCCTAAAAAATGCACCAGTCTGACTTTTGCCAACATTCGCCCCATTACACTCACTTCTGTTTTTTCCAAACTTTATGAAGGTTTCCTCTATGACTAGCTTAAGGATAAAATTTGTCTGCGTATTGACACCCGGCAGTTTGGTAACTTAAAAAAAACTTCCACCACTCATTACCTTGTGCACTTAATGCATACCATTGTGAGTAACCTTGATAAACCAAATTTCTGGCTGAACCTTGTCTTAGTTGATTTACAAAAAGCTTTTGACCTGGTTGACGACACCATACTAATTCGTTCACTACTGGTTAACTTTAAAATTGATCCTTTGTTAGTAAATATTGTTATATCGTTTCTTTCAAATAGATCCCAATTAGTTAAATACAAAAATATTTTCTCTAACCCCCTCCCTATATATTGTGGAAGTCCTCAAGGAATCTTATTGGGACCACTTTTATTTCTAGTCATGATTAACGATATTGTTAAGGAATTCCCCCAAAGGTGGAAATACGTGGATGACTTGACGATCCTCGAAGTAGGTCACAGGAATATTAAAAGTGACCCCCTTGAAATTCTATCCCACATTTTGGATGAAGCTAAGAACCTAAATATGAAAGTAAATTCCACTAAATCAAATATAATGACGATAAATTTCTTGAAATCTATTCCCGCATTTCATGTCCCTTTCCCCCCAGACATTTCTGTGTCTTCCTTTAAATTACTTGGGGTTACAATTTCCTCTAATTTAAAGTGGGATATCCACGTGAAAGATATTGTCCGCGGAGCTAATGCGTCCATGTCTCTCCTTAAGCTCTTGAATAAATTTAACATCCCCCCATCCCATTCTTTAAGGATTTATACTTCCTTTGCCCGCCCGCATCTTGAATATGCTTGTCCAGTTTGGCATCCTGGCATCTCTCGTGATGAATCAGATAAAATTGAATCTATTCAAAAAAGAGCCCTAAGAATAATTTTTAAAGTAAACTTTGGTACCAGATTCACTCCGTCTAAAAAATGTCAAGCTGGAAACTCTTGAGCACAAGTGAGAAACGCTCCCCGTTTCGCAAAAAAATGCAACAATAAACCCTCGCACGGACAACATTTTCACCAAAAGACACTCCCCATCCAGACACCGCCTGCCACGTACTGTCTCTGAACCCATCCCTATCTTGTCCCCCATCCGTTGTTCTACCTCCAGATATAAAAAACCTTTCTCCTCTTCATTACTGATCAAATAAACCACTAGTTTTTTTTTTTTGTTTTTTTTTTACTGGTGATACCCATGCTGGTGTCCGTTTGGCTCTTCCGTTCCCTCCCCTGTTTATATATTATGTTTTGAACCTTTTTAACATTATTTTTATCTAAATTTTCTGTTTTGGTTTTGTTTTAATTTGTGCCTTTTTAACTTTCTTACATTTGACACTTTTTGTTTTTTAGACTAATGAATGGCTTTGCCTTTCTGATATTGTTGTTTTTGGCATTGCTTAGCCAGTTTTTTAGTTGTCGTGCTATTTCTATGTCTTTTTTTATTATATGATTCCGAAATGCGAATTCGGCCCTTCGGGGCTTGTGATAGTCATTTTTCGAAATAAATATCTTATCTTACTTTATATAGTTTTTTTTCTTTTTTCCTCTCTCATTATGTTGAATGAGATTCGAACCCCGCTGTTTAATAATATTATTAATGGTTTTGATTTTTAATAAATTACAGGACATTTTCAGTTCGGATAAAATTAAGTCAAAGGTTATTGTGTAGCAGTTGTTTTTTTTTTTTTTTTTTTTCTCGCAATGTGTTTATATTGTATTTTTTTTCCTTCCCTGATTTGTTTTGTGTGGATTTTGTGATTGATACGAGGTCCTCTACAAGTTATGCTTCTTGGGACCTCTAGCGCTTAAGTGTATTTACGTTTTTATTGTAGTATTTAATAAATTGAATTGAATTGAATAGCAGAATACGGTTCAGTGTATTCTTGGTGCCAAGTTGGGCTGAACAGCCAGTGCTTTGTCTCAAGTAAAAGGAAATATATATACCACTAAATTGCCTGAAAGACCGTATTTATAGTCACTAGCCTTCTTTATTAAATATAGTTATACTAATGTCATATTCCCTCTCCATATGGATCAATGATATACACACTCAAAAATAGCAATTGTACACGAATAATAATTACCTTCTTTTTCTTTTCTATCTTTTTCTAGCTTCTCAGCCTCTTCTTGAGTCAAATCACCTGATTTTAACACGACTATTGTTGGCTTATCATCCTCTTTTTCCTCAAAATCCTCATCTGTTTCCAGCATTTCCCTCTACAGATGAACAATAAATATGATAAAAAAGAAAGAAAAAGGATAAACTAACTAAGAGGAACCACCTACAACACTCTATATCCCTTGCTATTTCGATTATCACATGAGAAGTTTAGAGGCCAATCCAACCAAGTTCACGCAACAAGAAGTAGTGACAATTCGATAAGAAGGTTTACTGCTTTTTTGTCTTAATACACCAAGGTGGAAAAACCTCTTAGGTTTTGGTACATGGTTATGTGCTAAAGCAAACACTACGTTTTTAAGTGCAATTATAAACACTTATTCAAATTTGCTCATAAAAAAAACATTTAGTCATCAAAGGAAAAACTGTTTCCTGTATTATTTTTCTGGTATCAACCTACTTTTCAAAGGAATTTTCTCGTTATAGGCAGCGCCGCGGCGCTGCCTAATTAAAGAGCGAAGTGGCTTCCAAGTATTATTTACTTATTTTTACTTTCCCCGGGTTACTTGTCATCCTCAAAGACAAAATTTCCGGACCTTTCAACTACGATGAACGAAATGACAATCTCAAAATTTTGATTGGATGACTCTGGGGAAATGATAGGCGTAAGGAGGGGGCTGGTTAACCTCCAATCACATCCGACTATTAAAAAGGGTACTAGTCCTTTCAATTTCCGATCCAATGAGTCCATTTCGAAGTTTCCGCGACAAATTCATCTATACGAAGTGGCCTGGTCTAAAACCAACAAATAAATAATACATTATTTTGATAGTTGAAGTAGCAGCAGTAATAGTAGTAGTAAATGTAGCAGTGACACTAGCATTGGTAATAGCATACCCATATTGCCTTTTGGTCAATTGATCTTCCCCATTAAACATTTTCTGAAAGTTCAAATTTAATACTCCAATCCATTTTTGAGAGACACTCTTTTGACAATGTGCATGCACATAGTGTCTTTTGATTTGATTCAAATTTCCCCTCAATATTTTAAATGCAGTACTGTCGTTGTAGTTATTTTTAGTGGTGGAAGAAGTAACAATGGTAGTAGTAGTAGCAGTAAAGTACAATAATTACCTTTTAGTTTAACTGATCATCTCCTGTATCATTTCCTGAAAGTTTCAAATTTGTACACTCAGACATTCCTTAGTTACGCCCTTTTGACAGCCCCTGTACACATAAAGTGTTTTGATTTAGTTCAACACTCCCCTCAACCTTCTCTGAAAACCCTTTGTCTTTTTGGAAAGTAAAAGGGCTGTGAGGGGATTGAAGTCCTTAAAGACATTATTACAGGATCTTTGAACAACGCTAAGGAGAATAGACGTCTCAAAATTTTGATTGGATGTTTCTTTCGGAAAATCATGGTCGTAGGAGGGGGGACTGGTTGACCTCAATCACTTTTGACTCTTAAAAAGAGCCCTATAACTTCCAATTTCCAATTAAATGAGCCCTATCCAAAGTTTATACGACAACCCATTCCATAAAAACCTCATATGCCTTCGGGGCATAACTTACAAACCTTGCCCTCAGGTTCTATTTCAAAGGCTTTTTTATATGATTTTTAGACATGGCCCTTGCCCTGAGGGCCATGGGGGGGTTGTCATCCCCAAAGACATAGTTACTGGTTGCCCTCTAATAACTTTCAACTATTAAAAAGGGCTCTAGAACCTTAAATTTCAGATCCAATGAGCCCCCTCCGAGGTTTATACGACCAACCTTTCTGTAAAAAACCTTATATGCCCCCGGGGCATAACTTAAAACCCTTGCCATGTGGGCTGTGTGTGTGTGTGTGTGGGGGGGGGGGTTGTAATCTTAAAAAACATAATTACTAGACCTTGCAACTACTCTGAGAAAAATGGATATCTAAAGGTTTTGATTGGATGTATTTGGGGAAATGATGGGCGTGGGGGAGGGGGAGGAGCTGGTTGCCCTCCAATCACTTTTGACTAATAGAAATGACAATAGAACTTGCAATTTCCAATCGAATGAGCCCCATTCAAAGTTTCTACGACAAATCCTTCTATATGGAGCGAAGTTACCTGGTCTAAAACAGTTTGCCCACATCAATCTTTACTTTAGCAGCGCTCTTGCGCTGCCTATGATCTTAGACTATTTTTTGACAAATGGCTATCTCAAATTTTCCATCAGATGCATTTCGGGAAAATATGGCCTGTGGGGGAGGGGGGAAGCTACCCTCTGACCACTTTGACTCTCAAAAAGGGCACTAGAACTTCTGATTACGAATCCAATGGGCGCCCTCCGATGTTTATACGACAACCATTTCTATAAAAACCTTATATGCCCCCGTGTATAACTTGCAACCCTTGCTCTGAGAACTGTGGGAGAGTTGTCATCATCAAAGATATAATTCCCGGACCCTTGAACTACGCTGAAAAAAATGACTATCTCAAAATTTTGATTCTTATAGAAATTAACTGAAATTTTTTTCCACAAAATAAGTTTTTCAAAGAAAAGTAAAGAACTCCATTAAACCTAAATGAGCAAAAATAGAAACGAATAATCTACCAGGTATAAAACTGCCACAAATCAGCATCGATAAATAAATGAAACCCAAAACGAATAGAAATTACAATAAATAACCGAGTCAAACTCAAAACGAGCAGATATTAACATGAGTAGGGCTGAAAATCCCTATGCCCTCCCAAGGCCAGAATATAATTTGCACTTTACTGAAAAAAATACAAATAAATATGCATTGTCAGTTTAATATACATATGCTGATTATGCTCATTAGATGCCTTAGATGTGGTTATCAAGAAGCAGAACATAAAACTAGCTCATCGAGCCTTCAATTTCTCGCTTCCTCCAAACATCTTATCCTTCTTTGATCTAGCATCACCAAGTACCAGACTTTGCTTTGGAGGTCTGTTCACCAATTTCGGCTGCCTAAAAGGGTATCCTCAGCAGCTCAGAGGTCACCAATTTATAGAGCAATTGCTCTTTGGAACTCTATTCCCAGTGAACTTTCTCTTGTCAAAAACTCTTCTTCCCTTTGCAGAAAAATATTCTGTAAGGCTTGAAGTAATTTCGTTTTTTCTTTATTTCTTTATTCATTTTGCTTTGTCTATTTTTTCCGCTTTACTTTATATAGTTTTTTTTTCTTTTCTCCTCTCTTATTATGTTGAATGAGATTCGAACCCCGCTGTTTAATAATATTATTAATGGTTTTGATTTTTAAAAAATTACAGGAAATTTTAATTTCGGATAAAATTAAGTAAAAGGTTATTGTGTAGCAGTTGTTTTTTTTTTTTTTTTTTTTTTTTTTCTCGCATTGTGTTTATATTGTATTTTTTTTTCTTCCCTGATTTGTTTTGTGTGGATTTTGTGATTGATACGAGGTCCTCTACAAGTTATGCTTCTTGGGACCTCTAGCGCTTAAGTGTATTTACGTATTTATTGTAGTATTTAATAAATTGAATTGAATTGAATAGCAGAATACGGTTCAGTGTATTCTTGGTGCCAAGTTGGGCTGAGCAGCCAGTGCTTTGTCTCAAGTAAAAGGAAATATATATACCACTAAATTGCCTGAAAGACCGTATTTATAGTCACTAGCCTTCTTTATTAAATATAGTTATACTAATGTCATATTCCCTCTCCATATGGATCAATGATATACACACTCAAAAATAGCAAGATCCAATGATCTGAACGTTTCCTTAGATATTATTTTCAATAACATAAGCCTTAGTAATACTCACTACAGAAGTAGTAGTTCTAGTGATAGTAGTGGTAGTAGTAATAGTATTTTCGGAAGCAGTAGAAGCAACAGTAGTTGTAATAGTAGCATTAGGAGTAGAGTTAATAGTCATAGTAGTCTTAGCTGTAGTAGCAGTAGCAGTAATAATAATAGTAGCAGTAGTAGTAGTTGTAGGAGTAGAAGCAGTAGTATTATGATGCAAATATTATCTTTTGGTTAGTTCAACATCCCCCACAACAAGCGTTGTTAGTTTTAATTTCACATTCAAAAATGTTTTTAAGATATTACTGATATACCCTTTTGACAACCTGCATATGAATGGCAGATTGTCAGCCATTCCTCATACTCAGTCATTCCTGTTTTGCACCCTTTTGACAACCCATATACACATAACATGTTTTTATTTAGTTCAACCATGCCCCTAGCATTCCCTGAAAGACACATCTTAATGTTCTTCATATTTTTGGGAAAGTAGAAGTCAAACATGCATACCTTTTTCAATAACATATACTATATGTAAACCATGAACAAATTGTATAGCTTACAGCCTTTGCCAGGAGATCTTGGGGAGGGGGAGGTTGACATCCCCAATCGCATAGTTACTGAACCTTTCAACAATGCTGAAAGAAGGATGACTCAAAACTTTGTTTGGATGTTTGTTTTGGGAAATGAGAGGCATGGGGGGGGAGGGGAGACATGGTGGTTGCTCTCAAATCCCTTTGGCTCTTAAAAAGGGCACTATAACATCAATTTCAAAATCAAATGAGACCCTTGTAAATTTAATATGACAGTCCATTCCATGAAATCTTATATGCCACCCAGGGCATAACTTAAAGCCCTTGCCCCAGGGCTCTGGGGGGTTGTGTCAACCCTGGAGGCCTCGTTATATTTTCTTTGGACTATTTTAAACAGAATTGCCATTGAACTATTTCAATCAGATGCATTTGGTGAAAAAAGGGGTAGTTGGGGGGGGGACTAGTTGACCTCCATCACTTTTGACTTAAAAGGGAACTAGAACTTCCAATTTCAACCAAATGAGCCACCTCTAAGGCTTATACAACCATCCCTTCCATAAAAATCTTAAATGCCCCAGGGGTGTAACTTATAACCCTCGCCCTCAGGCTCTGGTGGTTTGTATCAACCCTAAAAGGCTTTTTATATGATCTTTGGAATATTTTCAATAAAAGGACTTTCTAAAAATTTATATTGGATTCATCTCGGGAAAGCATGAAGTGTATGTGGCGGGGGGGGGGGGTAGCTACAATCTGATCAGTCTGACTCTTAAAAAGGGCACTAGGACATCTGATTACCAATCCAAAGAGTCCCCTCCAAAGCATGTATAACCATCCTTTCTATAAGAACCTTATATACTCCCAGGGTAAAACTTACAACCCCTTCCCAAAGAGCTGTGGGTGTGGGGGTGTCCTCCTCAAACATAATTTCCAGACCCTTTAACTACAATTTGCCCTCTGATCACTTTTAACTATTAAAAGGATACTATTCCTCTCAATTTCGAATTGAATGAGCCCTTTTTGAAGTTTTTATGACAAGGCTTTCTATATATGCCCCCAGGGCATAACTTAGAACCCTTGCCCTGAGGGCTGTGGGGGGGGGGAGGGGCTGTCATTCTCATAGACAGACTTTCTGAAACTTTCAATTATGTTGAACAAAATGGCTAACTGAAAATTTTGATCAGAAGTGTTTGGGGAACTGATAGGCATGGGGGGGATTGGCCCTCCAATCACTTTCAACTATTAAAAGGACACTAGTCCTCTCAATTTCCAATCAAATAAGCCCTTTTTGAAGTTCCTACAACAACATTTCCTATAAAAAAAACCTTATATACCCTTAGGACATAACTTAAAACCCTTACCCTGAGGGCTGTGGGGGTTGTCATCCTCGAAGACATAGTTTCCGCACCTTTCAACTATGTTAAACGAAATATCTATCTGAAAATTTTGATTGGAAGTGTTTGAGGAAATGGTGGGCGTGGAAGTTGCCCTTTAGTCACTTTTGACTATTAAAAAGGGGAGTAGCCATCTCAATTTCCAATTAAATGATCCCTCCTTCTATATGAAGTGCCTTGGTCTAAAACAAACCAAAAAAAAGCAACAAAAAAAAAAACACTGTGCCAACATTGTTCTCTACCTAGGCAGCACTATTGTGCTGCCTAAAGATATAAAATATTTTTTTGTCAATGGAAAGGACTATGGCAGTAAAAACCGAACAGAAATTACTTTAAAAAACTTTTTCCACAAAACAAGTTTTTCAAAGAAAAGTAAAGATCTCCACTAAACCATAAATGAGCAGAAATAAAGTCTTATCCTACTCACATCAATTTTTGCTGGTTTTGAGTTTGACTTGGTTATTTATTGTAATTCCTGTTTGTTTTCGGTTTAATTCATTTATTGATGGTGATTTGTGGTAGTTTTACTCTTGGAAGATTATTTGAATTTATTTCTTCTCATTTTTGGCTTAATGGAGCTCTTTATTTGTCTTTGAAAAAGTTGTTTTGTGGAAAAAGTTTTTAAAATTAATCCAGTAAGGTTTAAATACTAAGTTTAGTTGATTGAAGGACCAATCTTGATAAAGGAACCAAAACAAAATGTCTGAAATAATTGCCAATAAGCAACTCCTAATTAAACTCCTTCAAAGCAGAACAATTAGAAAATAACAGACCAAAATGCATTTAGAACTTCAAGTAAGGAAAAGGTTAACTCATACTTGCATTGATTAACTGGAAAATAAATACTCAAGATATGAGTAATCTGACAAAAGAAGTCAAAAAGGGCAATTAACTTTTATAAAGCAACAAAACTGAACTTATGATGTGATTAAATTTTGATACAATCAAACCAGGGATAACTAAGGTGAACAATAAACAAAATTAGTGAGAAGAGGAAGTTAAGAAGTATAATAAATTTTCATCAAACAAACTAATCAAGTTTTCAAGGAGAATAAAACTTTGACTTGAAAATGCTAAACGGAAAAATAATAGAAAATGACAGATTAGTTACACGATGAGTTCAAGAACTATAATACATTCTTTTACAACAAAACCAATCTAATTTTGAGAGGTGAATGAATTTCTGAATTATTAACGCATAAACTGATTGAGCTACAAAACAAAGACAACAAATTTATAATAAAAACAAAAACAAAATAGGAACAATCAATAAAAGATCATTGATACAAAAACAAGTGAAACTTAATTTAAATAACAATAGTGGATATACAAGGACATGTAAGGGTATGTGATAAGGAAGGCTGTGAGATACTAAACAAACATAGGACACAAGTGATTCATTACAAATAGCATGACTTAAGGAGTGTCATCTGATTTGTACATTTCAATTCTGTTAAATTTATTTCACTATTCACTGGAAATTTTGCACCATTTAAGTTATACTTTGAAGAAATTGCTTACCCATATGATTAACAATTGCTAATCCAATATATCTAAATCAGTCATGCTTACTTGTTGATTGATATATTTAAACAAGCACAAATACATTTGATGCTTGGTGTGTATAATATGTATCCATAGTATTAACATTTATTAAATATGCAGCATATCAAGAATGTAGATATTGGGAATAAACTAAATTGTGTAAGGATAAAACCAAGTGAATATGCTAGAGTTATACTGAAAAATGAGAAAAGAATACTGACAAAAAAAGATCTCCCTTGAATTTTTGGATAACATGCTTTTATCATGACAAAGGCATCAATTTCTTTTGTGGTGGGGAGATGTGTAATGAGATGAAAAGCCCATAACCTCATAGAGATAAAAAAGTGGGAAATCATGCACAAAAATTATTTTAAAACAAAACTATAAATCAAACAAAATATTGAATTTCTAGAATGAAAACAAATAAGCAGTTTTTGAGTCAAAGAAACATGACCTATTCCAAAGATATTTAGAAAGCTTCTAGAATAAAACATGTAACCAAAAGCATTTTATTATCACTAGGGTTATTTCTAAAGCACAAAGACATAGAGCACTACAAACATCAGAATCAACTTTCAGAGGACAAATTACGTTATGAGAAGATGTTCTTGAAATCCTCCTTCCCCCCAAACTCAAAATTTTCCAAAATTCTACTTTAGAGGTTTTTTTTTAAATACTTCTAAAGCGCTAAGACATAGAGCACTACAAACATCAGAATTGACTTTAGAGGACAAGTTATGTCATGGGAAGATGTTTTTGTAATACCCATCACCCACTGAAATTTTGACAAAACAATATTTTACCTTAATTGTCAGTTATCAGTTTCCTTTTCTCTGGCTTAAGTTCTGAAAATGCAATTTCAGTTATTTGAGCAGAATTTTAAGCCATATCAATGTTACAAGTTATGCAATGGGAAGATGTTTTTGAAATGCCCATTACCCATTGAAATTTTGACAAAACAACATTTTACCTTAATTTTCAGTTATCAGTTTCCTTTTCTATGGCCTTAGTTCTGAAAATCATTTAAGCAGAATTTTAAGGCATATCAATGTTTTATTTCCAAAATTTAGGAAATGTATTTGCATATATTTAAAACCTTATAAGTTGGGACTGAGCAAAGTTTTGAAGCTGAAATGATTTTGTTGTACTTCATTTAAACAGAAGATCTATTTTGCAAGGTTCCATTGCTATAACTCACAGATTTTGAAAGGTCATGTCTTGACTTGACTCTTCTCTGTCCTACAGTTAACCAGCGTCTTGATGCAACCTATACAACCTATTGTAAAATACTTGATAACTACAATTCAATTTTAGAAAATTTTTAGTTTGGGGGGAAGGGGGATTTCAAAAACATCTTGCAATGACATAACTTGTCCTCTAAAGTTGATTCTGATGTTTGTAGCGCTCTATGTCTTAGCACTTTAGAAATATCTAAAAAAGCCTCTAAAGTAAAATTTTTTGAGTTTGGGGCAAAGGTGGATTTCAAAAACATTTTCCCCATGACATAAATTGTCCTCTAAAGTTGATTCTTTTATTTGTAGTGCTCTATGTCTTAGCACTTTAGAGATATTTAAAAAAGCTTCTAAAGTAGAATTTTTGAAAATTTTGAGTTTGGGGGGAAGTTATGTCATGGGAAGATGTTTTTGAAATTCTGATGTTTTTAGCACGCTATCTATTAGTGCTTTGGAAATATTGAAAAAGCTTCTAGAGTAGAATTTTGGAAAATTTTGAGTATAGGGCAAAGGGGGATTTCAAAAACATCTTCCCATGACATAAATGGTCCTCTAAAGTCGATTCTGATGTTTGTAGTGCTCTATGTCTTAGTGCTTTAGAATTATTTAAAAAGCTTCTAAAGTAGAATTTTGGAAAATTTTGAGTTTGGGGGGAAGGGGGATTTTAAGAACATCTTCCCATAACATAATGTGTCCTCTGAAAGTTGATTCTGATGTTTGTAGCGCTCTATGTCTTAGCGCTTTAGAAATATTTAAAAAAGCTTCTAAAGTAAAATTTTGAGTTTGGGGGGAAGGGCGATTTCAAAAACATCTTCCCATAACATAGTTTGTCCTTCTCTATGTCTTAGTGCTTTAGAAATATTTAAAAAAGCTTCTAAAGTAGAATTTTGTAAAATTTTGAGTTTGGGGGGAAGGGGGATTTTAAAAACATCTTCCCATGATATAAATTTTCCTCTGAAAGTTGATTCTGATTTTTGTAAGACTCTATGTCTTAGCGCTTTACAAATAGTTAAAAAAACTTCTAAAGTAAAATTAAAAAAAAATTTGAGTTTGGGGGGAAGGGGGATTTCAAAAACATCTTCCCATAACATAATTTGTCCTCTGAAGTTGATTCTGATATTTGTAGAGCTCTATCTATTAGTGCTTTAGAAATATTTAAAAAGCTTCTTAGTAGAATTTTAGAAATTTTTGAGTTTTGGGGAGGGGGGATTTCAAAAACATCTTCCCATAACATAACTTGTCCTCTGAAATCGATCCTGATGTTTGTAGCACTCTATCAATTAGTGTTTTAGAAATATTTAAAAAGTTTCTAAAGTAGAATTAAAGAACATTGTGAGTTTGGGGCGAGGAGGGATTTTAAAAACCTCTTCCCTTCATGAGCGCATGGACCTATAAAAATAAAAACATCTTCTCATAACATTATTTGTCCTCTAAAAACAATTTGGATTTTTTTACTGGTCTATCCCTTGTCAAATCCTTTCCCTAATCAATAAAGTTTAAATGGCTTATCAACACAGAGTTGCTTTTTACCCCATGGCACCTGCATGCTACTGTTAAAGGGGTTATGATAAGCAAAGCTGTGACATCACAAACAGGTTCTATAAGCAATGTCAGCTATATAGTAAATAAGTTAAATGGATCATTAAATGAAAATAGGATTTTGGAATATATTTTAATGAACAAGCTTAAAAGCTGAAGTTGTTTAAGGTAAGCAGTGATTTATAATTATGATAGTAATAGGGTAAGACACCCAGTAGTCGGACACTTTAATCACTTTGAAAACTTTTTGACATTTAAACTACTCTAATTACTGTATTATACCACCTAGAAACTTAATTTTTTTAAATTTAAAATTCTGTTTTTTTTGTGAACAAGTAGATTAATAATTCAAATAGTTTTGCCTAGTACAGCGCTGCCTATTTTTGAAATACTAACAAGTGACAAGTACGCATAAAGTCGGACATACAAACAGCTTATTGTAAATATTTATGACGCAAAATATTGCCTAGTTCTGACCAGCCATCTCGCTATTCACATCCACCAGCAAAAAAACTGGTTTTCCCAGTCTTGTTTTCTATATACTATAATCTTGGCCAATCTAATTTCAAAATAGCTGCAGTTTGTAAATCACCATTTCGCAAATGAAAAATTAATTTTTAAAGGTTTATTACAAATTTGTATAACAAATTTGATTTTCAGAGAAGATAATAATTCAGATTGGAATTATTGAGAAAAGTGATTATCCTTGTTATTCAATGTGAGCATGTGCCGATCAATGATTTTTTTTTGTGGGGAGGGGGTGGGGGGGCGAAATAGGTGGATCCAATAAAAAAAAAATTAAGGGGCGCAAAATAGGTTGATCTGATAAATTTGCATTAGGAGTAAGTTTAATTCACGCAAACATGAGTTAATTAACTAAATTATGCTATTCAAAGCTCTTTTTTATGCTCTTTAAGAATATAGTAATCATTTTTGTTGGAAATGAATTTTAGCCCCCATCCCTATATATACCAATGCAGGGTATATATTTGCATATTAGGGGGGTGGAGGTAATCTTATTTCTGTGTAAATGAGCGGTTCGTTTCAACTCCCCCCCACCCCCTAATTTGCAAATATATACCCTGAATTGGTATATATAGGGGTGGGGGCTAAAATTAATTTCCAACAAAAATGGGTAAATATATACCAAATCATATTATTGAGTTAGGAATAAAGAGAATAAACCATTTGACGCCTTTTTTTATGCTGATTACATATATAATAATCATTTCTATCGGAAATGAATTTCAGCCCCCCCTATATATGCCAATTCAGGGTATACATTTCTACATAAGGGGGGGGGCAAATTTTGTTTATGATGTAAATCGGAGTTAATTTTAAACGTAAGGTTAAGACAAATATTCATATTTAAATTATAGAGAAAAGTGTTTTTCCTTGTTATTCAATCAGGACAGTTGCGGATCAAGGATTTTGTATTTTTTTTGGGGGGGGGGAGTAGGTGGATCCAATAAAAAATTAAGGGGGCGCAAAATACGTTGATTCGATAAACTTGCGTCAGGAGTAAGTTTAATTAACGCAAACTTGAGTAAATTAAGTAAATTACACTACTTTAGGCTAAACTAGGGGGGCGTGCGCCCTTTCGCCCCCTCCCCGCTGGATCTGCTACTGAATGAGGGGAACTGGTATTCCCCTGTACAATGTTTTCAACTATGCAAGATTCCAATGGTACACTTTTCATATTGATCTGACACTATTTTTGATGTGTTTTAGGCTTTTTTAAGAAATCACCTTAAACTTCTTTTTGGAATAAACTTTTACTTTTAAAACGAACCAAAATAATAGTTACCATTCCTGAATCAATGTCCCATGGCAACTTTTTCTTAATAGTAATTTTTTTCAAAATTTTATCCTTTGAAATAAGGTAGGATTTCTTAATTGATTTTGACTGCTGTTTTTCTTTTAGAAGTTGCATATTGATTCCGTTTTTAATTTATTTGTGAATTGTATAAAAAATGTAAGGTTATATCAAACAGAAATCAAGTTTGGTTCATGATAATGAAATAAAATAAAATAGGATGGATATGCAATAATTTGTAACAAAATTTTGGCTACATATGTTGGCTCATCTAAATTGTTGTTGCCATTCTAATTACAAAAAATATCATTTTATTAGGAGGGACCTTGTTTTTAATACCCAAGTTCTTGAAAATTGTCGTCAGACGCTACAGCGGACGAGGGGACAGTTGTGGGGTGTGGACACGTCCAGCAGTTCGGGTACTTCTGTTTTTTCGGGGGGGCGGTGGGTTAAACAAAAAAAAACATATTTGGGTACTTACAAATTATGCGGGCACCGCATAATTTACAAGTCTGACCATTATTTTTTTTTTTGGGGGGGGGGTCAAACCCCTAACCCCCCCCCCGGGGGACAACCATGGTCCAGGGACCAAATTTGCGATTTGACTGGGAAACCAGTCATGAAACCTGTCAAATAGGCAATTTGCAAGAGATCGCTAGAGATACATGACGTCAAATCCATGATATATCACTCAGTGTCAACATTTACCGGTGTAATTTTTGTGTCTTAAGGGGGGTCCAGGTCCCTCGGGTCGGGGTGGTTCCGTATGCACCCTCTGGTATGATTCCCTCCCCCCCCCTTAGGTGCAAATATATAGCCCAAATTTGTTTATAAATTATCATACATTAATACTATTTTATTTTAAACTCGTACTATATAATTTGGGCGGGGGGCTTTCCCCCGAGAATTGTCACTCCCTTTTGCAAAACCCATAAGCTACGGATAACAGCTAATGGTGGCGGATCCGGGGAGTGGTGAGGGGGCGCGTGCCCCCAAGCGAAGTATAAGCATATCATATTCTTGATGCGCTACTTGAAGGTCAAGTAAAGTTTATTCTTAAGAAAATTTGTTTAAAAAAACAAAGTTTTTCTAAAGGGAGCAAACTTGAAACTTAAAACAAGTAAAAATTTTTATATTTACAGCCTCTCTAACATATATCAAAAAAACTAGTCAAAATAAACAAACTAGTTAGTTTTCTCTATTATTTTATTATTATAGAAAACAATCGATTTACTGAAAAAACAGAAGTTAATTATAAGTATAAGGATTATTGATTTAAAAAAAAAAAGTGGGCATGTAGCCTAACAACACTCAACACATTAATCAAGCAGTTCCTAGTCTTATACCAGCCCTAATACTATCAAGATTGCTTTAGTTCAACTTGATTACAGACTTATTGTATGTCATTTGCAGAACCAACACAAAAGCCAGTCATTGAACTGAGCCATGGTGCAGAGGTAATACAAAATTAAATGTAAAAAAAATAAAGCAACATATTACTCGGGATTGTTACTTTATCTTAAAAGAGATTGATCCGAAAAGGGATTGATAATATTTTTATTCTGTAAAATTCATCCTGAATTAGTTATATCTTACTGTGAAAAAACCCCTGTATTATTTTCCTCTTTGAGTACAGTACTCATTTTGTTTAAGCCTAAAAGTATAAGTAAACATAATTAGTTGGATTATTTGTGCTAGCTTTATTGATATGTTAGATAATCTACGAAGTACTAATTTGTGTTTGCTTTAAGTTTCAACGTTGCTCTTTACGTCCCTCGGAAAAACTTCGTTTTTTTAAATTAATCAGGGAAAACAGCACGTCCATTTTGAACACCAATGCCACATCTGAACCCAAACCGAGTATCGCTGCGGGAACAGAACCCTTTCAAGAAGTTTACAAATTATTGAACAATCAGTAATTGTGTATGTAGCTCTAGTTTGTAGCCGTGTTTGGTCGCTAAGTTCCAATGAACATGTTTAAAGGTGTATAGTTATTTTGCACCGTTCCAAAATAAAATAGTGCCACTAACTCACTAAAATATAGATCAAAGTAAAGAAAACTTTAATAAAATTACAAAGAAAATACTATTATCATTGAATATTCCAAATTAAGAATGTTTCAAAGTCTGCACAGGGAGATTGGTGGCAAAAAAATATTAAACAGGCGATTGCTTGGGGGGACAATAGTTGTAAAATCTAGGGGTACAAAAAGTTTTTTTTTTAGTTTTCTTGATGAAATTCTCAAGAAAAGGCCATTTCTAAATAAAATTACCAAACAGGATGTATTTCCAAACATAGGAGGGTGGCAAAAAAACCATAATGAAGCAAACACTCCTAATCACCACTTGATGTCACTACATGTAGAATATACACATATAAATATGTCTTGTTTTTTCATATCTTCAAACTTCTTATAAAACAAAAAATTGCAAAGAAAAAAAGTAATTCTTGTTTGTCTCCACTGTTTTGTGTTTTATCATGATTAGCCAGTATGGTCTCAGAAATAAATTAGAAAATTATTATTTTAAATTGTTGCGTACAATGAAGAAAAGAGATAATGTTATTATATTTGATTTTTTAAAGATTTTTTTTTATTTTTGAATATTTCATTTGTGTATGTCAGAAGATCAAAATTTAAGTTTGGATTTGTTTATTTTGAAACACACTGAACAATATATGCAAAAAGATTAACAAGATAAGTCATTTCATTACAAACTGATTAGTTGTTAGTTACAGGTTATCTATTTTTGTCCATTGCATGCCTTGATCTTTATAATGATTAAATAAAACCAAGTTATTTTTCAATATTAAAGTAAAGAGCGACATAAAACATTTAAACCACAAGGACCTATTGCAGATATGAGGGGGGAGGGGTTGTCCAGGGGGTGTATTTGCGGCAGGATAGCATTTTATGCAGGGTACATTTTTGTGTGGGTGGGGGGGAGATTTTCCGTTTTTTTTCCGTGGTAGGATTTTTTTATGGGGGGGGGGGTAAACAAATAAGTCCTTAGAAGTAGCATGAAAAATCAATAATTTTTCAAAATTCCAAATTCCAATTTTCAATTTTTCAAAATTGAAAAAGTTGTCAAAATTCCCTTTTTAATTTAAGTTTAAATTTATTTGTTTAGTTTAGTTCTTATTTGTTTTAAGTTTTAATAATATCCTGTACTTATAGATTGCATTTGTCTATTTATTTTACTTATCTAGAAACCGCGATCAATATTTGTTTTTGTTTTTAGATATTATAATGAATTTCTGAGATTAATAACTTCATAATAAATTGATACTGTTATTTACAGTTCACATGTGTTCACTATTTTTCTTTCTTTTTTTTCAAAACAATTTCGAACGTTTGGACGAAATATAAGAAATAAGTGTTTGCCCCCCCAAATGAACCCAATCTCTTGGATCAAATCCCAGGCTCTGGCTCTGTATCTAAAACCTATGTAGTAAAATGCTTGATTTACTATGTTGATACAAGCCCTACTTGAGCCTGAAAACGAAGTTTAAACCAATTTGTCGCACAAGTTTTCGGAACAAAATTTTATTTTGTATTTTCCCGAAAATCCCACGATTCTTGACGACTTTTCCCCGAAAAAACCCCGAATATTTAAGACTCGTCCCCGACTTATAGTTTTTGAGAGTGGACGCACTTTATAGTATACCTAGATGATGTATAAACAACAAATTTTTTTTACCTACATTTTTTTTAAATTGATACTCGTCAGAAAAACATTTGATGTTTGGGAGGGGGGGGTGTTAAAATCCCCCCCCCTGGGTCACGCCTTGGACCATAAAAAAAAATTGATCTTTTCCCCGGACCGCAGTCCCGAACAACCAGTCAAATATGAGATTTGCAATAGACCGCGCGCCGTCCTGTTTTTTCACTTATCACTATGCTGATTTCTTAAATTTATTGTTAAAAAACACTTAAAAGTAAAATATTTGAAAGAAGAGCCTACAGCTTTGTTCCTTTTTTGCACAAGTCTTCCATCATGCTGCGCTTATCAGCGGTCTGAGAACAATGATGAGTAGATCATCAAAGTTCTCTCAACATTGTTATATATGGCAAACAGTGGCAGTCTTCACACTTTTTTCTAATATCAGTGAGCTATAAGATCTTATTTGGGCTCACCTTACATAAATAATTAAAACGAAAGTTGCCTATTAATTTTACTTTTTTTGCTAAATGGCTCTCAAAATTTTGGTCTAACGTAACTTACAAATTAACTTGCGTAAAGAACATACATAGTTGTATCTTTTATTAAGTATATCAGGGAGTTTGCCCCCTTGGCAATACCGTGCTCTTTACGCTACTATTCAAGTTCTTTTCGAATCACAAACCCCTGAATCACAAAAGCCGGTTAATTAGAATATATAGCTCTTTTAGAAACCAATAAAAAAGGACTATCGAAAATGGTAAGGTATTGACTTGGAGGCGACCCCCCTCATATACATAATAATGTCTTTTTGTTTTAAGTTTTAATGTTGTTCCTTACTTTAAGTTGAAAAAACTATTTTTTTAATTTAATTTCTGATCGTTTTTTAAATAATGCTGGGAAATCCGGCGCTCCCTTCATAGAAATGTCCCTTCCCCCAAGGAAACATCCTTCTTGGAAGAATCCTCCCCTGGAACCCTTTCCTCCCCCCTCCCACCGAAAGGAATCCCTCCTCGCACGGCGGTATACTTCCTATTCTCCAATATTCTATCTGAACAATGGGCAAAGTTACTAACTTCCAGCCCGTCTCGCAAGCACTGTGGTGTATTGAGTCATCCTAAAATACATACTTATTAGATATTCGACTATTTTGAACAAAATGACTATCTCAAAATTTTGAGTGGGTGAATTTGTGAATAAAATTACCGTTGGGGGTGGGGGCCAAGATACTCCACAATTTCCACGTCCCCTTTAAAACGGCATTATAAATTTTAATTTCATTTAAAATTAGCCCTTGTCCTATATTCTAGGACGGATTTATCGGTACTATCACCCTGTGGGAAATAAAAAATAAATAAATAAATAAACACACCTGCTATCATTCTTCTGATTAAATAAAAAAAACAAGCTTTTTAAAATGAGAGTAAGGAGCGACATTAAAACTTAAAACGACCAGAAATTAGTCCGTATATGAAAGGGGCTGTTGCTTCCTCAACGCCTCGCGCGTTACGTTCAAGTTTTTATTTTTTTAAAAAATAAATTTTTGATACATAGTAAAACTTTAGAGTAATGATCGAGGCGGTGAGGAGGGGACAGCCCCATTCATATACGGAATAATTTCTGTTCGTTTTAAGTTTTAATGTCGCTTATTTAATTTCTTTTAATTTTTTTTTTAATTCCGCATTTATTTTCATAAAAATTTTTAATTTATTTTTCTAAATTGATTTCTTTAAAAATTAAAATAAGGAAATAAATTCTATTTTAGTATATTTTTCTTCTGGCAAAAAATACAAAGTTGCAGATTTTTGCAGATATGAGCTTGAAACCTATGTAATAGGGTTTTCTGATACGCTGAATCTGACGGTGTGATTTTCATTAAAATTCTTTCACTTGTAGGGGATGTTCCCCCCTCTTTAAAAAATCGAGTAAATTTTCTCAGGCTCATAGCCTTTGATAAGTAATACTAAACTTAACAAATTTTATATATTTAGGATCAGCATTATAAACCCATTCTTTTTATACATTTATTCACATCAAAATTCTGTTTTTAAAAGTTTTTATTACTATTGAGCCGTATCGCTTGTTTTTTTATTGTTTTTTTTTATTAAGTATATGAAGGGGTTTTCCCCTTAGTCAATACCACCCTATTTACTTTAAAAGTTAAAAAAAATTTTATTAAAAAGCCCCTGAATCACAAAGGCCGTTTAATTATAATAGATAGCTCTTTTGAAAGCACAAAAAAAAACTGTAGCGTAAAGAGCGAGGTATTGACTTGGGGGAGAACCCCCTCACATACGTTATAATTTCTGTTCGTTTTAAGTTCTAATATTCCTTCTTACATTTCAGTTGAAAAAACTTGTTTTTATTATTTAATTTCTGATCGTTTTTTAAATAATGCTTGGAAATCCGGTGCCCCCTTCATAGAACTGTCTCTTACCCCAAAGAAACATCCTCCACAGAACTATTCTCCAGAGTAACCCCCTCCTCTAGCCCCCCCTCCAGAAAAAATCCTTCCTGAAAAGGGTTGTATACGTCCCAATAACCAATAAATAATGCTGGCAAGTCCGACACCCCCTTCATGGCACGTTTCCTTCCCCCCTGAAAACGTCCATCATGAACAGATTCTCCAACCAAACCACCGACCCATCCGACCTTCCCAATACCAGAAAAAAAACCACCTGAAAACTTCTGTATGCTTCCCAAAAACCAAAACTATATTTTAACATTGGGTAAAGTTCATAACTTTTAGCCCTCCCTCGGGGAACTTCGGAGGACTAAGTCACCCTAAAAGACATATTTATGATATTTTCCACCATGATGAACAAAATGTCTATCTCAAAATTTTGATCGGGTGACTTTAGGAAAAAAATAAGCGTGGGAGGGGACCTATTTGCCCTCCATTTTTTTGGTCACTTTAAAAGGGCACTAGAACTTTTAATTTTAGCTCCAATGAGCCCTCCCACGATATTCTAGGACTATTGGGTTGATATGATCACCCCTGAGGAAAAAAAACAAATAACCATGCATCTGTGATCTTTTTTCTGGCAAAAAAAGTAAAATTCAAAATTTTTATTGATAGGAGCTTCAAAAATCTCTAGTAGTGTTCTCTGATACGCTGAATATGATGCTGTGATTTTCATTAAGGTCCTATAGTTTTTAGGAGGTCTTCACGTCTTTTTTCGAAAATTAGCCAAATTTTCTCAGGCGCTTAACTTTTGATGGCTAGCACTAAACTCGATGAAAGTTATATATTTGAAATCAGCATTGAAATTTCATTTTTTTTATATATCTATTGGTATCAAAAACCCATTTCCTCGAGCTTTGTTTACCATTTAGCCGGGTTACTCCATAGCCTACTTATAGTTCGTTACCACGAACTGTTTGACAAAAAATAAAAACTTCCACATTTTTGCAGATCTGAGCTTGAAACTTCCGTAATAGGGTAGTATGATAAGCGAAATCCGACGGTTTGATTGTCTTTATTGTTCTATGGCTGGTTGGGGGTGTGTTCTCCTGTTTTCAAAGATAAGGCACATTTTCTTAGACCAGTAATTTCTTATAGGTGAGACTAAACTCGATGAAAGTTACATATTTTAATTCAGCATTAAAATCTAATTCTCTTGATTTATCTATTGGTATCAAAATTCAGATTTTTAGAGTGTTGGCTACTATTGAGCCACGTCGCTCCGTACTTACAGTTCGTTACCGCGAACTGTTTGAAAAAACCTTACATTTTAACAATTTTTAACTTAACCTAACATACAGATTACTGATACAGATGTAGGCTATCAGTAATCAGTAATCCCCCCCCTATTCGCCTATTAGAGGCGAACCTCAACTTTTCCCCTTAATTTATTACTATTTTATTCCTGATGAAATTAGGCCATAAGAAATGTTAACTGGTGCTCTCTGACTAAAATTGATTGTTTCACCGATTGTTTTAAAATTTCGTCAACTGTCATTTTTCATTCGAGAACTTCAAAAACTTAAAAGATCTAATTCTTTAACTTTCACGGACATCCTTCCCGTAATATGAATTTATAATTAAGTAAACGGTTTTTTCGGGATAAGCGTGGGATAGCAATTTTGAACTCACTCAGTTCACTCAGCTCACTCAGATCTAATTGACTTTCCAAATGGAAGGCCTAAATACCTAAGTTAGATGGAAGATCAGAATGTAGCTGGACCAACTTGGATTTTTTCAAATGTAGAGATTACTTTTTAACTTTGTATCAAACAGTTTATGGTAACAAACTGTAAGTAAGGAGAGACCCGGCTCAATGGTAACCGAAACTCTAGAAAACAGGTTTTTAATACCAATAGATACATCAAAAGAATCAGATTTCAATGCTGATTTCAAATATATAACTTTCATCAAGTTTAGTGGTTCCCATCAACAGTTATGTACCTGAAAAAATTTGGCTGATTTTCAAAAAAAGGGGGAAAGACCCCCTAAATATTATAGAACCTTAATGAAAATCACACCATCATATTCAGCGTATCAGAGAACCCTGCTGTAGAGGTTTCAATCTCCTATCTACAAAAATGTGGAATATTGCATTTTTTGCCAGAAAAAGATTACGGATGCGTGTTTATTTGTTTTTTTCCCCAGGGGTGATCGTATCGATCGTATAAATTTTTAATGTCGCTCTACTTTCATCTTGAAAAATAACTTGTTTTTATTTAATTGTTATCAAGTTCAAGGCATGCAATGAACAAAAATAGATAAGCTGGCAATAACACCTAATCAGTCTCTAATTAAATGACTTATCTTGTTAATGATTTGGAATGTTAAGTGAATTTCTTAATGAAACTAATTAAAATTTAACTTTGAACTATTGATCTATTTAAATACAAAAATTAAATATTCACAAATAAAAAAAAATATTTAAAACATAAAATAAAATAACCTTAGCTATGTTCTTTATTGTACATGAAAATGTAAAATATTAATTTTGTAATTAAAGTCTGATACCACACTGGCTAATCATTACAAAACAAAAAACCGAAACGACAAAGACAACATTCTTTTTTTCTTCCCAATTTTTTTTTTTATAAGAATTTTCAAGATATAAAATTACCAGAAAAATATATGCGTGTATATCATATATTCAGTACTATAAATTGGGGAGCAGGGGTCTTTGCTTCTTTAAGCGTTTTTGCCCCCCTCCTATGTGTGGACATTCAACCTGTGTGGTCCTTCCAGTTAGTACTGACCTTTTCTTGATAATTTCATCAAGTAAACTAAAAAAAAACTTGTGCCCCTAGATTTCAAAAATTTTTCGCCCCCCCGCATTCCCCCGGCTACTCTTTTTTGCCACCACTAGCCCCGCGCAGTCTTTGAAAATTTCTTAAGTTGGAATTTTCATTGAGAATAGTATTTTCTTGGTATTTTTATTAAAAGTTTTCGTTACTTTGACCTACATTTTCGTGAGTTGATACCACTACTTTCTTTTGGAAAGGAGCGGAACTTTGCCGCATTAAATAGACAAATTCAATCTATAAGTACGGGGTAGTATTAAAACTTAAAACAAATAAGAACTAAACTAAACAAATAAATTTAAACTTAAATTAAAAAGGGAATTTTGACAACTTTGAAAAATTGAAAATTATAATTTGGAATTTTGAAAAATTTTTGGTTTTTCATGCTGCTTCTAAGGACTTAGTTTTTTACCCCCCCCCCCATAAAAAAATCCTCCCACAGAAAAAAAACGGGAAATCTCCCCCCCACCCAAACAAAAATTTACCCCGCAGAAAATGCTCCTCTGCCGAAAATACACCCCCCGGACTACCCCGTCCCCCGCATATATGCCATATTTCCTTTTCGTTTAAATTTTTAATTTAACTCTTACTTCAATATTGAAAAATAAATTTTTTTTATTTTATTGTTATAAATATAAATTCATTCACAGAACAAAAATATATAAGCTGGAAATAACAACTAATCAGTCTGTACTGAAATGACGTATCTTGTTCATCTTTTGGCATAGCTTGTTCACTGTATTTCTAAATGAACTAATTCAAATTGAAATTTTGAACTAGTGAAATATTCACAAATAAAAAAAATCTGTAAAACATCAAATAAAACAACCTTATCTCTTTTCTTCCTTGTACACGACAATGTAAAATAAGAATTTTGTAAATAATTTCTGAGACCACACTGGCTAATCATGATAAAACACATGTGAACTGTGTCTGCCTCCTCTGCCGAAAATACTCCCCACGGACTTCCCCTCCCCCCTCATATATGCAATAGTTTCTTTTCGTTTAAATTTTTAATGTCACTCTTTACTTTCATCTTGAAAAATAACTTGTTTTTATTTAATTGTTATCAAGCTCAAGGCATGCAATGAACAAAAATAGATAAGCTGGAAATAACAACTAATCAGTCTGTACTGAAATGACGTATCTTGTTCATCTTTTGGCATAGCTTGTTCACTGTATTTCTTAATGAACTAATCCAAATTGAAATTTTGAACTAGTGAAATACACAAATGAAATATTGACAAATAAAAAAAATCTGGAAAACATCAAATAAAACAACCTTATCTCTTTTCTTCCTTGTACATCACAATGTAGGAGTTTTGGTACAGTAAAAGCAAACCAATTAAGGACGCGTTTTACAGAATACAAATATTATCAATCCCTTTTCGGATCAATCCCTTTTAAGATAAAGTAACAATCCAGATTAGGATTTTGCTTTTTTTTTACATTTAATTTGGTATTACTTCTGCACAAGAGCTGAGTTCAATGACTGGCTCTCGTTTTGGTTCTGAAAAGCACATACAATTAGTCTGTAATCAAGTTGAACTAAAGCCATCTTGATAGTATTAGGACTGGTGTAAGACAATGAAATGCCTTTTCGATTTGTTTAGTGTTGTTAGGCTACATGCCCACTTTTTATTTTTAAATCAATAATCCTTTTACTTATAATTATCTTTTGTGTTTTCAGTAGAGTGCTAGTTTTTTATGATCCTAAAAGCATAGAGAAAACTAACTAGTTGGTTTATTTGGACTAGTTTTATTGATATATATTAGATAGGCTGTAAAAGTAAAAATTTTTGCTTATTTTAAGTTTCAACTTTGCTCTTTACTTCCTTTGGAAAAACTTTGTTTTTTTAAGTAAATTTTATTAAGAATACACTGATTGACGTTCATGTAGCGCATCTAGAATATGATAAGCTTAGACTGTTCTAGGGGGCACGCGCCCCCCTCACCACTCCCCAGATCCGCCACCATTAGCTGTTATCTGTAGCTTATGGGTTTTGCAAAAGGGAGTGACAAATCTAGGGGGAAAGCCCCCCGCCCAAAGTAGATAGCACAAATTTAAAATAAAACATTAGTACTTTATAATAATTTAGAAAAAAATGGTGTCTATAAATGTTCCCAGTAGGGGGGGAGGTACTAAGCCCGTATAATCAATATGAACACCACCAGACTAGCTGTCCAAGGCCATCTTTTCAATAACCAACACCCCTTGAGTACAGATTGTCCGTGCGTAATCACGGCTTTGCACTCAGGTATGTATAGTAACGTCTGGAGATTAGCCATGTTGACAGGTTTCGTTACTGGGTTCTTCTTCACAAAGAACCCTGGGGCTCGGGGCCACTGCTGGCCCCCGGGGGGGGGTTAGAGGTTTGACCCCCCCCCCCAAAAAAAAAAAAATAATGATCAGAATTGAAAATTATGTAGTGCCCTCATAATGTATAAGTACACAATTATGTTTTTTTTGTTTAACCCCCCGCTGCCCAGAAAAAACACAAAGTCAAGCATGGAGGAACGTTTTCCCATCCATAACCAGGCCCCGCGGACCCAGTTGCTCCAGCCGGCACTTTCTCAGGACTTAGTCATTAAAATAAAGGTCCCCGAAGCTATTAAAAGGATATTTTTTGCCATTAAAATGACAACAAAAAGTCCTTTGAGCCAAAATATATAACCCAAATTTGTTTACATATCATTGCATATTCATCCTATTTTATTTTATTTCATTAGCATGAACCAAACTTGATTTCTGTTTGATACAACCTTCCATTTTTGATACACGGCAAAAATAAAGAAAAAAAGGAATCAATATGCAACTTCTCAAACAAAAACAGCTGGCAACCGCAATTAAGAACTCCTACCTTGTTTCAAAGGATAAAATTTTAAAAAATTACTATTAAGAAAAAGTTGCCATGGGACATTGATTCAGGAATGATAAATATTATTTTGGTTTGTTTTAAAAGTACAATTTTATTCCAAAAAGAAGTTTGTGATGATTTCTAAAAAAAAGCATAAAACACATCAAAAATAGTTTCAGATCAATATGAAAAGTGCACCATTGGAATCTTGCATAGTTAAAAACATTGTACAGGGGACTAACAGTTCCCCTCATTCAGCGGCAGATCCAGCGGGGAGGGGGAGAAGGGGCGCACGCCCCCCTAGTTTAGCATAAAGTAGTGTAATTTACTTAATTTACTCAAGTTTGCTCTAATTAAACTTACTCCTGACGAACGTTTATTAGAACAACCGTTTTTGCGGGGCCCTAAATTTTTTATCGGGACCACCTCTTCTGCCCCCCCCCCCAAAAAAACAAAATCCTTGATCCGCACCTGTCCTCATTGAATAAAAATTAAAATAACGTTTCAAAATAACTACAATATTGATATTTTTATTAAAAGTCCTCTTAAAATGACATCCGTTTTCCCAAAGAGGAAAAATTGCCCCCCCCCCCTTATGTATTAATGTTAGCCCTGAATTTGTCTCTATCGAGGGGGGGGACTGAAATTCATTTCCGATAGAAATGATTATTAAATTTGCACATCATAAAAAAAGGCATAAAAAAGCATAAAAAAGAGCAATAAATAGCATAATTTACTAAATTAAATTAAAATTACGTTAATTCAACTTACTCCTGATGCAAATTTATCAGATCAACCTCCATTGCACCCATTAATTTTTTTTTATAATACAACTATTTTGACCCCCCCCCCAAAAAAAAATTCTTGATCTGCACCTGCCCACAGTGAATAACAATGATAATCACTTTTCTCAATAACTCCAATTTGAATTATTATCTTCTCTGAAAATCAAATTTAACTAAAAAAATTTCTTATATTAATAAACCTTTTACAATTTAATGTTTTGTTTGCCATCATGAATCATGAATTTGCCAAAACATGAATTAGCAGGTTCTGCCTATAGGCCTAGCAACAAGGGGACAAAAACCCGTCTCATGAAGGTTGACAAAAGCGATAACAGGAAATCAATGAACGGAACAAAGCAATATTGCGTAATAACTATATACATGAGCGATTCCTGAAGATTTGACACTTCTTAGTAAATTTAAAAATAGGAAGCAACGTACAATCGAAACTATTTGAATTAGTAACCTACTTGTTAACAAAAGAAACAGGATTTTAACTGTAAAAAATTAAGTTTCTAGGTGGTATAATACAGTAATTAGAGTAGTTTAAATGTCAAAAAGTTTTTAAAAGGATTAATGCATCGCAGGTGACAGGAATTGGAGACTTCTGTCGGTGAATAGGATGATGATTCATTCCTATCAAAGATTCTGTCCGAGAATAGGCAGGTGGCCGACTACTGGGTGTCTTACCCTATACCAATTCAGGGTATATATTTGCACATTAGGGGGTGGGGGGAAAGTTTAATCTTACCTCTCATTTACATCAGAAATAAAATTTACCCCCACCCCCCTAATGTGAAAATATATAGCCTACCCTGAATTGGTATATAGGTCTATAGGGGTGGGGGCTAAAATTCATTTCCAACAAAAATGATTATTATGGTTTTAAAGAGCATAAAAAAGACATCCAGTGGCATATTCACTTTATTTGTAACTGAATATGATTTGGTAAAAATCTACCAAAATTTATTTATGTGGGAAGTTTGAACATGGCCTAGGCTACTCTAATAAAGTGCTTTTAAGGACCAGAGCCCCCTATCCCAGGAATGGCTAGAGGCTTCAACCCTAATAATTCACTAACTTTTTCAAACTTATTACAAATTATATTAACATACAATACAAATAGCTAAAAAAAAACATAGGCTACCAAACTAATAGCCTATTCAAGATTCAGCAATGCCTATAGGCTATATTATTATCTGCTCCAATTCTTGCAAAAGGGAACTACAAGTCGAAACATTTCCAGGCTGAGTTTTTCGTCAGCAATACCTCCCATAAGTAGGTCTATATTGGGGCGCACCTCTCATATACTTGTGATTTCTTCAAGTTGATTTATTTTTCTTGGTTTATTTAAAGAACATCATGATTATGATGAAACCATGTACAGTGTTGCAGTGAGACTAAAACATTTCGTAACGTCCAAACTCTTAAAACCGTAAATTTTTCGTAACTTTTGATAGGAAAGTCTCTTTTCACGGCAGGGTGCCTTAGTTTTGCTATCAAGAGTGGTAATTAAAGGAGGAAGGGAAAAATTTGTTGCCTGTATAATTTTAAATAATATTTTTACGTAATCTTATTAAAAATCCTTCCTCCAACTTTTAAAAGGTGCCTAAAAAGTATACAATAATAGCGATTTATGCTTTTTTACTTTCAGGAAATTCCTATTTATTCAACTGTAAGTGCTTCTTTCAGTTCACCTGCATAAAAGGATACTATTTTGCATATTTTGTTTTGTTGTTTTTAATTGTCATTATTGGTGTTTTAAAGCAAAAGTTGATAAGTGATGCCTACAAATCAATTAACACAGGACAATTTAGAGTGTTTCAGAAAAAAAACATATTAACTAAATTTTTTTTGTTAAATTTCAATAAAAAATATCTTAATAAATTCAGCTTTTTAAAAAGACCTGAAAAATAATTTTTATCGCTCCGTTCCCGTCTAATATTTTAGATTGCCTTGGTTTCTTTTTCATCTCCTCAAGCATCAAATTTGTATCGCTCCAACATGAAGATTAAAGTGATTCCGAGTGACAAAGTTTTTGTTTTATTTTGATTTTATTGACGAAAAAATTTCAATCGTAGTCTTTAATTCTTTTACAAAACATCAGTTATCATGGTTGAAGCAGCAGCTGCAACCGAGTAAAGATCGAACCACAGCCCATAGTAGTCAAAAGTTGAACGACGTGTTTTCAAAAACACTGTCTGGTGAGAAAAATTGCCATCTGACACTTAATCAGGAACGATAATTATTGTTTCGGTTAGTCTTAGAAGTTAAGGTTTATGGCAAAAAGAAGTTTATGGTGATCTCTAAAAAGAGCCTGAAACCTCTTTAAAAATGATTTGAAATCAAAGCAAAGAGTGTACCCCTGGAATTAGCACGGTCTAAAACCTTTTGTTGCATAATTACAGTCCTCCACCTTGAACTAGAAGAAAAATTTCTTTTTCACATGGGTAACACTGATCTGTCTTCCTTTATTTCAGCAGGGCTAGTGGTTGGCCAGAGCATCATAGAAAGGTGTGTAATAGCTCATTCGAAAGAGAATGGAATTTGCAAGTTCCCTTTTTAAGTAACCTTAAAGATTGGGGGGCAAATAGCCCCTCTCCATACAAACCCCCTCCCTCCAAACTAGTCCTGTAAAAATTTTGAGATAGCCATTTCGTTTAACGTAGTTCAAAAGTCCAATATATATGGTTTTAATGATGATATGGCTCTCCGAAGTCCCTGGGGAAGGGCTGTATGTGGTATCAGGTGTATCGATGTCGCGCGTATCGGTATCCGGCGTATTGGTATCGCATGTATCGTATCGGGAATATCGGTGTCGGTATCCGTTGTTCTTTTTTTTCAGCCATTTTGTTGGCTCATTTTTCAAAGCCTTTCCATTTAATGTGTAATGGTTGCAGCGGTATCTGCAAACCATTAAAGAGAGACGCACATCCAACCGTAGCACCCAGTTAAAAAATTATATTGTAAAAAAACAGCATATGGAAACTAAATTCCAATTTTCACTTACTCAGGAATATTAAATCTTCTGGCTTTTTGTCCTAAAAGTAAAAGTTCATCGCAACACGAAATTTATGGTGATTTTAAAAAAAAGCCTCAGACTCATCGAAAATGGAGTCAGATCAAAATGAAAAACTTACCATTGAAATCAATACGGTCGAAAACTTTGTAAAAGTTAGCTATAGTCCCCCTCCCTGAACAAAAGGGAAAATCACTTTTTTGCTTCGGTTGCACTTAGCTGTCTCCCGTTTTTGTTTTTTTTCTTTCTTTTTTTTCAACATGCCTAGCCGGCTACAAGAACGTCATAAAGAGATTCTTAATGGATCATTCAAAATCAATTTCTCATATCTACGTGCTTTTTATAAATTCTGTCTTCTACAATAGCCATATAACAGTAAAATGACACTTTTTGGGCAATTTCTCAAGGGATTGCACTAGCACTGCCAAAACATCGTTGACAGACCTTTTGTAGCTGATATAAAAGATATTGCACATATCTACTTCTTTCGGATAAATTACACCTTCATCAAGTTCAAAATGAAACTAAAACGACACTTTTGGTGTCGTTTCTCAAGTGGAAAAGCTGGGGCTATTAGGCTATAAGCAGTTATAAAAGTGATGTTTAATGACTAATTTAAAAGCTATTGCTTTAATATATATGTTTTTTTTTAACTTTACATTATTAGAGATATAGCACTGAAAAAAAAATTGCGCCACTTCTTAAGTGGAAAAGCTCAGAAATACGTAAAAGGTATCATTATGATAATTATATTCCAGAACCCTTAACTGGAGCTTAACAAGAATCCCACCCCTACATACCCCTCCCAGCCCCCTTAGTAGGTTTCATAAATCGTCTGCTCATCAGTAAGCCATTGAAACCTTAAGAGGCTACCACACCATCGTTGATAGATGTTTAATGGCTCAATTAAGAGCTTTTGATTATATTTATTAGATTTTTAAAGCTTCTACCATCTATTAGATTTCATAGATTTTAATACTAACTAGTATCTGATGTGAATTTGCAATGCATTTCTCGGTCATAGTTGAAGCATTAGCTGCAACATAATAAAGAGCAAACCATAGCGCATAGTAACTGAAAGTTAAAAAATGTTAAAAGGGTCGTTTTTTCTTTTTCTTTCCAGGCCTAGCGGGCTACTATAACAACATGGCAAGGTGCTTAAGAGCTCATTCAGAAGCTATTTCTCATAAGTACGTGGTTTATATAAATTTCGCCATGTGCAAGCAGTGGTGGATCCAAGGGGGCGGAGGGAGGCGCCCCTCGCCATAGTGTAGTCTGAAGTATTGTAAATCACTTGATTAGCCCAAATTTGCGTTAATTAAACTTGCTCCTGACTTAAGTCTATTGGATCTACCTATTTTGCTCCCCCCCTAAATATTTTTTACCGGATCAACCTATTATGCCCCCCCCCCAAAAAAAAATCCTGGATCCGCCCCTTTGTGCAAGTACCATATGGCATGAAAAAAGGCACGCCGTTTCTCAAGGGGTGATGATAACGGGCTACCAGAAAATCTTAGATATATTTTTGATAGCTCATATAAAAAATATTGCTCATATTTACGTTCTCCTTGTAAATTCTGCCATTTGCATTTCAAATATCACTAAAAAACGGCACTTTTTACGCCATGTCTCAAGTGAAAAAGCTAGGGCGAGTGGGCTACTAGAACTTTTTAGAGTAATTTTTAATGGCTCATTTGATAACTTTTGCTCATATCTACGCGCTTTTTATCAATTCTACCATTCCTACGTGAGATATAGCACTGAAAACAAAATTTTTGGTGCCAATTCCTTAGTGGAAAATCTTGGAAGAATGAAACAGTATCATTGTAATAATTATGGTCAAAAAGCATTAACAGGAGTTTTGCAAGAGCACTATCCTGTAAGATTTCCTCCAGTCATCCTTACTAGGCCACACAACTAATGTCCAACAAGCGAATATATCACACTAGAGTATTGTAGGCGTGGTTCAGTCAGTAGTGTACTGGACTTCAAATCATATTATCAAGCGCTTGATTAAAGTTTGGATTTTTTTTTTCAATCAGTGTTTGTCACTTCTTATGGTTGTTTTTAAGATAATCCACCGTTTTTATAAGCGTGATGCACTCATTTTTTAAGGCTTATTCTGGGAAGGCAGGTTTTAAACCTATTACGTCCTTGCCCCCTTAGTTTTGCTCCTGCCTAGGTTGTGAAATCACCTTTTTTTGGTCATCTCATTGAAAAAGGCACTTGTTTAGTTTAAAGAAAGTTGGAGAAACAACCGAAAGTGCACTTTGTGGGAATGTTCGATTAATTATAAATATAAGCTTTTAAATGAGCCCTTAAACAGCTTTCTTTTGTTACAGCAGCCTTCTAGTTTTGCTAGTCAGTAGGTCATTTATAAAGCCCTGTCTTCATAATGGCTTTTTCAGGCGAAGTAAAACCGGCTTTTTGCTCATCGAAAAACAAACATTCCTGAAAAATATGTATTGTGTTGTGAAGTATGGATAATGAACTTTATGTTATAGACTGATAGTTTTTCTTAGCTGTCAAAATTGTTTGTAGTAATTTTTAGAGGTGTCAAATCTCCCCTAGATAGGTGATAATTAGAAATCATGTTAAATATAAGTTTTCAACTGCTATAAGTTTTTGCAACTGCAATTATGTTTCTCTATGTTTTTGGGATGATGTACAAAACTAGCACTTTACTGAAAACACAAAATATTACAGGAGTTTTGGTACAGTAAAAACAAACCAATTCAAGACACTTCTTATACAATCAAAATATTATCAATCCCTTTTAGGATGAACTCCTTTAAAGATAAAGCAACAATCAATTTAGGATTTTTTTTTTTATTTTTTTACATTTAAATTGGTATCACTTCTGCAAAATGGCTAAGTTCAATGACTTGCTCTTGTTTTGGTTCTTAAAAGGACATGTCATAATTATTTTGTACATAAGTTTGAAGTATGAAAGATCTTAAGCCGAACTGGCCAGCCATGAAAAAAAAACAATAAAGAGAAAAATCTCTAAAAAAAAAAACAAACGAGACTGTGGCCAGTGGAGAGAAAATAAAACAACAGAAACAAAACACCGCGGTTTTTTCGCGTTTATACAAACAAGGCGTATTCACAACGAAAGACACACAAGAAGAACAAGATAAAAAAAAAAAAAAAAAAAACAAGATAAAAAAAAAAACCAAAAACAACCCAACAAAAAAAAAACCCACAAAACAACCTAAATTTAAAAATGGCCCAAAATAAAACCCCGAGGGAAAACATGCTATTATAGATTTAATTAAGTGTGGATCCCAGATTAACTGAGGAAAAATAAAAAAAATGTAAATTACTTTAATTATTCAGTTGCGAAATAATCCTTTTGTTAGCTATTACTGGAGGAGATTACTGGAGATTAATTTCACGCTGGAGGGTAGCTCAATTCTTTGCAGTTTTGATGTTGTGTCCATGTATTCAAATTGTGATTTAAAAAGGTGCGAGGATATTTTAAAAAGTAAATTAGAAAAACACTTTGATTTAATACAGGATGTGACGTTAGCCAGTTTGGATATTGATGTCATTATGAGACTTATTATTCTGGTAAATGAATTTTCTTTTTATTTTGGTTTTAGAGGGGAGTTTTATAGACAAATTTTGGGGTTACCTATGGGGGCTTCACTTTCTTTGTTATCAGCAAATCTAATCGTAGATGTTATTGAAACCTCTGCTATCAACAGTTTTACAACTTCCCCTTGCTTCTAAGGCAGGTTCAAGGAGGATTTAATGTGCGTTGGATACCTGGATGGGACTTATTAGACCTTTTATGTAAGCTTTTAAATAGTTTTGATAATAATATTAAATTTACAGTTGAGTTTGAGGATTATAATAAATTACCTTTTCTGGATATTTTATTAATTAAAAGGGTTCTCCATTTACTTTTCTCGATTTACAGAAAACCAACGCACAATGATAGGTATTTAAATTTTTATTATTGCTACCCTATGTCGGTGAAAAGGGGGGTTGTAATTTCACTAGTGGATAGAGCCTTTAGAATTTGTTCCCAGTATTTTCTGGATTCGTAATTGTTATACTTTAGAGATATTTTGTTTTGAAATAGTTATACAATTAAGTTAATTTATAAAATAATTGAAAATAGACGTGTTAAACATGATAGTAGGGTTAGTGGGGTTTCTCAGTCTTTAGGTTTAGTTGTATCAATAAGCTTGATTTCATTATCATATGTACCTGGTTTGGGTGAGAAACTTTCACGTGTTTTACGTAAATTTGGTATTGATACATGTTTCCAATCGTTGAGGCCAATGGGTAGTTTTTTTTAGTTCTGGTAAGGATTTAACTTGGGGAAATTTAGTAAGTGGGGTGTATAAAATTCCGTGCTCTTGTGGGAAGTTCTATATTGGTAGGACTCACCAGCAATTTGTTGAAAGGTTTATTGAACATCGAAACTCAATAGAAAAAACTCTACAACTAAGCAAGCCTCCAGAAACTTTTGTTTCAGCTTTAGCAGAGCATATTTGGCTTCAACCGGATCATTTTGTTAAATTTGATGAAGCCTTAGTTATTTCTAATGATAAGGGGTACATCCAATGGGCCAGGGAAGCCATAGAAATTAAAAAACATATGTTTGCTAACCTTTCGATAAATAGGGACACGGGTAATTTAAATCTTTACCCAATTTATGATAACCTTCTAAAGAGTGAATCAACAGTCAATAAGGGAGTAAAGATTTTAAATAATCACCAGGGGACTATTTTAGCTGCTAGACCAAAACGATTTGCTTCAGTAATAGCTAACAAAAGGATTATTTCGCAACTGAATAATTAAAGTAATTTACAGTTTTTTATTTTTCCTCAGTTACTCTGGTGTCCCCACTTAATTAAATATTTATTAGCATCTTTTACCTACGTTTTTTTTTTTGCCCCATGTTTGAATTTTTGTTTTTTTTTGTTTTTTTTTTGGGTGGTTGTTTTTGGGTTTTTAGTTTTATCTTGTTTTTTTTTTTTTTTATATTGTGCTTATTGTGTGTCTTTTGTGGTGAAGACGCCTTGTTTGTTTACAGGCGAAATATCCGCGTTGTTTTGTTTCTGTTGTTTTCTTTTCTCTCCACGGGCCACAGTCTCGTTTTTTTTTTTTTATATATTTTTATCTTTGTTTGTTTTTTTTCATTGCTTTCCAATTCGGCTTAATATATTTCATTCGTCAATTTTAAGGGCAAAAATTATCCGCTTCCGTCAATTATTATTTGTCTTTATTTAAAAAACGTGCAAATCTATTAAATCAACAAATTTTCTTAAAAAATTGCAAGAAAGAATAAGTGATTCCGAAATCTTTTAAAATATGTAACCATTTTGGAACTAAAAATGAAACAAAATTAAAAAATAAATTAAGCCTTATTGCGTTAAATCTCGTTATTTATGAACAAAAGCAGACACGTTTTAAACAGTCTAAGGACTTAGATTATGTTGAAAAATTTTTAATAAATAAACTTCCCTATGACCTTTTTATACGAATTAATGATATGGCCCTTAGATCTTTTAGCCCTGATTTTCATTTGTCCAAGGCTCGTTTGGTTGACAAGTTTAACAAACTTTTGTTTGAGAATTTCCAAGATTCAGATGTTTTTTATCCTCGTCATTGTCTGGGTCCAGCAGTTAAGAATTTGTCTTCTAAGCCTCTTAATATTCAACAGGAAGCCGTTTTGTCGAAGGGTTCTAAGTTCTGTTTTCCAACACAAGTCTCCTATTCAAAAAGAATTTCAAAGGTGGAGTCAGGAATTATGGCTTCTATAGATAAGGTTGATACTATTCAAGAACTCGGATCAGAGATTGTAGGAAAATTAAACACCTTTATTATGAAATTAATAGGTAAAGACATTTCACAAAAAAATGAAAGTAAAATCCTTTCTGACTTGGAAAAGGATAAATTCCTTACTATAACCAGATCCGATAAACGAAATACGATCATTATTATTAACACTGAAGACTATAATAATCAAATGAATTCCATTATTTCGGACACTATTACATAAAAAAAACTTGCTTTTGATCCTACAGATAAATATTTAAAATCAACCAGAAAGGAATTAGAGTCAATGAAAAATAATTTTCACATTACCCCTCAGTTTTATAACAAATATTATCCTAGGGGTTGTTCGGCACCCAAGATCTATGGTCTACCTAAGATTCATAAGACTGGATCCCCCCTCCACCCCATTGTGTCAACTTTTCTGTCACCTGTTTAAAAATTAGAAAAATGGCTATCGGTAGTTTTGCGTCCACTTTTGGAAACACATAAATCATATTTAAACAATTAGACCGATCTTACTAATAAATTGTGAAATTTCACGCTGGAGAAAAGCTCAATTCTTTACAGTTTTGATGCTGTGTCCATGAATTCAAATTGTGATTTAAAAAAGTGCGAGGATATTTTAAAAAGTAAATTAGAAAAACACTGTGATTTAATACAGGATGTGACGTTAGCCAGTTTGGATATTGATGTCATTATGAGACTAATTATTCTGGTAAATAAATTTTCTTTTTATTTTGGTTTTTGAGGCGAGTTTTATAGGCAAATTTTTGGGTTACCTATGGGGGCTTCTCTTTCTGCTTTATTGGCAAATCTATTCATAGATGCCATTGAAACCTCTGCTATAAACAGTTTTAGAACTTCCCCTTGCTTCTGAGGCTGGTTCAAGGATGATGTGATGTGCGTTTGGAAACATGGATTGGACTCCTTAGACCTATTTTGTAAGCATTTAAATAGTTTTGATAATAATATTAAATTTACAGTTGAGTTTGAGGATAATAATAAATTATTATTTCCCTGGCCCATTGGGTGAACCCCTTATCATTAGAAATAGCCAGGGCTTCATCAAATTTTACAAAATGATCTGGTTGAAGCCAAATATGCTATGCTAAAGCTGAAACAAAAGTTTCTCGAAGCTTGCATAGTTGTATGGTTTTTTCTATTGATTGTTGGTGTTCAATAAACCGTTTAACCAATTGTTGGTGTTTCTCACCAATATAGAGCTTCCAACAAGAACACAGAGTTTTATATACCCCACTTACTAAATTTCCCCGAGTTAAATCCTTACAAGAACTAAAAAAACTACCCATTGACCTCAGCGATTGTAAACATGTATCAATACCAAATTTACGTAAAAACCGTGAAAGTTTCTCACCCAAACCAGGTACATATGATAATGAAATGAAGCTTTTTGATACAACTAAATCTAAAGACTGAGAAACCTCAATAACCCTACTTTTATGTTTAACCCGTCTATTTTCAATTATTTTATCAATGAACTTAATTGGATAACTATTACAAAACAAAATATCCCTCAAGTATAACAAGTCCGAATCCAGAAATTCCTGGGAACAAATTCTAAAGGCTCTATCCACTAGTGAAATTACAACCCTCCTTTTCACAGACATAGGGTGGCAAGAATGAAAATTTAAATACCAATGATTGTGTGTTGGTTTTCTGTAAATCGAGAAAAGTAAATGGAGATCCCTTTTAATTAATAAAATATCCAGAAAAGGTAATTTATTATTATCCTCAAACTCAACCGTAAATTTAATATTATTATCAAAACTATTTGATAAATCTATCTAATATTTCTGTATGCTGTTCAATTACTGTGCGGTTATAAAAAATATTTAGTTTAACGTTTTATATTTTTTTCAAATTTCTCGGCATTTCTATATTAAATTCTAAGTTTTTTATTATCCCCCCTAATGTTTTTTAATTAAATGATTTCCAGTTCGTTTTTATAAGCTCACTGATCGTTTTTTTCCATCTTACATTTATTTCTTTGTTACACATTTTTTTTTTTTAAACTATGTTTCAATCCCTTTGGAATGTTCAGTTACTTCCCACTTTTATCAGTATAGTACAACGGTAAGAGCACTTCCTGAGGCTGTGTTAACTTAATTTGTAATCTTGGATGAGACACTATATTTTTTTTAATCGGAAAATTATCTTATGGAATACACTTTTTTCCAGAATCTATAAATATAAGTGAAAGTTTTGATTTATTTTTTTGCATAGTTTGATCTTTTTTATCTGTTTTCCTCAACTCATCGACTTTTTCAGTTTATGTATTTAAAACCTAGATAAATTTGGTGTTTATCTTGTTTAAGACCCAATTGCTTTTTGTGCCCCTCGTGTTCATTCATATTCATATTTTATTGAGAAAAAAAAAATAATTCTCTACTTTTTATTTCATTCTGAAAATGAGTTTTTTTTTTATTTTTTGGCCTCATCTACTAAAAATTTTTTGTACGTACATGGACTTTTGAGACCCATCAACACAGCTCTAGGAAGGAACTCCCGAGGTTGAATTGTGTGAAAACTCCTCTTGTTTCTTGATTTCGTTTGGCAGGGTGTTACAATTTAAATGACAAACAGAAAAAGATATTTTATGAAAAAATTAATTTAAAAAAACAAAGCTTTTCCGAGGAAAGTAAAGAGCGAAGTTGAATCTTAAAACGGACAAAAATTATTACTTTACAGCCTATTTAATATATATTAATATAACTTGTACAAATAAACCAACTAATTATGTTTCCCTATGCTTTTAGGATTATACAAAACTAGCGCTTTACTGAAAACACAAAAGTCAAGTATAAAAAGCAGGATTATTGATTTAAGAGTCAAAAGTGAGTATCTAGCCTGACAACACTAAACCAATCTATAAAGCTTTTCATAGTCTTACACCATTTGTGACACTAGTAACTTTCAGTATACAATTAAAATTATCTTAAAATATAAACGTTAAACTAAATATTTTTTATAACCGCACAGTAATTGAACAGCATACAGAAATATTAGATAGATTTATCAAATAGTTTTGATAATAATATTAAATTTACAGTTGAGTTTGAGGATAATAATAAATTACCTTTTCTGGATATTTTATTAATTAAAAGGGATCTCCTTTTACTTTTCTCGATTTACAGAAAACCAACGCACAATGATAGGTATTTAAATTTTCATTCTTGCCACCCTATGTCAGTGAAAAGGGGGGTTGTAATTTCACTAGTGGATAGAGCCTTTAGAATTTGTTCCCAGGAATTTCTGGATTCGGAATTGTTATACTTGAGATATATTTTGTTTTGTAATAGTTATCCAATTAAGTTCATTGATAAAATAATTGAAAATAGACGGGTTAAACATAATAGTATGGTTATTGAGGTTTCTCAGTCTTTAGATTTAGTTGTATCAAACAGCTTTATTTCATTATCAAATGTACCTAGTTTGGGTGATAAACTTTCACAGGTTTTGCATAAATTTGGTTTTGATACATGTTTCCAATCGCTGAGGCCGATGGGTCGTTTTTTTTAGTTCTGGTAAGGATTTAACTCGGGGAAATTTAGTAAGTGGGGTGTATAAGATTCCGTGTTCTTGTGGGAAGTTCTATATCGTTAGGACTCACCAAAAATTTGTTAAAAGGCTTATTGAACACCGAAACTCAATAGAAAAAACCCTACAATTAAGCAGGGCTCCAGAAAGTTTTGTTTCAGATTTAACAGTGCACATTTGGCTTAAACTAGATCATTTTGTTAGATTTGATGAAACCTTGGCTATTTCTAATGATAAGGGGTACACCCAATGGGCCAGGGAAGCCATAGAAATTAAAAAACATATGTTTGCTAACCTTTCCATAAATAGGGACACGGGTAATTTAAATATTTACCCAATTTATGATAACCTTCTAAATAGTGAATCAACAGTCAATAAGGGAGTAAAGATTTTAAATAATCACCAGGGGACTATTTTACCTGATAGACCAAAACGATTTGCTTCAGTAATAGCTAACAAAAGGATTATTTTACAAAATAATAATTAAATTAATTTAAAGTTTTTTTTTTTTTCCTCATTTACTCTGGTGTCCACACTGAATTAACTATATATTCGCATATTTTCACTACGTTGATCATTTTGCACCAATTGTACATTTTTTTTTTTTTTTTTTTTTTGTGGTGGTTTTATTGGTTTTAGTTTTATCTTGTTTTTTTTTTTTTTTTATCTTGTTCTTCTTTTGTTTCTTTCGTGCTGAAGACAACTTGTTTGTATAAAGGCGAAATATCCGCATTGTTTTGTTTCTGTTGTTTTCTTTTCTCTCCACTGGCCACAGTCTCGTTTGTTTGTTTTTTTGTTGAGATTTTTCTCTTTGTTGGTTTTTTGTCATGGCTGGCCAGTTCGGCTTAAGATCTTTCATACTTCAAACTTGTGTACAAACTAATCATGATATTTCCTTTTAAGAACCAAAACAAGAGCAAGTCATTGAACTTAGGCATTTTGCAGAAGTGATACCAATTTAAATGTAAAACAATAAAAAAAAAACTCCTAAATTGATTGCTGCTTTATATTAAAAGGAGTTCATCCCAAACGAGGTAGATAATATTTTGATTGTATAAGAAGTGTCTTGAATTGGTTTGTTTTTACTGTACCAAAACTCCTGTAATATTTTGTGTTTTCAGTAAAGTGCTAATTCTGTACATCATCCCAAAAACATAGGGAAACATAATTGCAGTTGCAAAAACTTATAGCAGTTGAAAACTTATATTTAACATGATTTCCAATTACCACCTATATAGGGGAGATATGACACCTCTAAAAAATACTACAAACAATTTTGACAGCTAAGAAAAATATTCAGTCTGTAACATAAAGTTCATTATCCATACTTCACACCAAAATAGATATTTTTCAGGAATCTCTTTTTATCGAATAACAAAAAGTCGGTTTTACATTGCCTGAAAAAGCCATTATGAAAACAGAGCTTTATAAATGACTTACTGACTAGCAAGACTTAGAAGGCTACTCTAACAAAAGAAAGCTGTTTGAGGGCTAATTTATAAGCTTATGTTTTTAGTTAATTGAACAGTCCCACAAAGAACACTGTTGGTTGTTTCTCCAACTTTTTTAAACTAAATAAGTGCCTTTTCCAGTGAAATGACCAAAAAAAAGGTGATTTCACAACCTAAGCAGGACCAAAACTAAGGGGGAAAAGAGGTAATAGGTTTAAAACCTGCCTTCCCAGAATAAGCCTTAAAAAATGAGTGCATCGCGCTTACAAAAATAGTGTATTATCTGAAAAACAACCATAAGAAGGGACAAACAATGATTGAAAAAAAAAAATCCAAACTGGAATCGAGCGCATGATAATCTGATTTGAAGTCCAGCACTCTACTGACAGAACCACGCCTCTAATAATGTAGTTTAATATAATTGTTTGTAGGATTTTAGTTGTGTAGCTTAGTAAGGGTGACTGGAGGAGGAATTACAGGATGTGCTCTTGCAAAACTCTTGTTAAGGCTTTTTGACCATAATTATTACAATGATACCGTTTCATTCTTCCAAGATTTTCCACTAAGGAATTGACACCAAAAATTTTGTTTTCAGTGCTATATCTCACGTAAGAATGGTAGAATTGATAAAAAGCCCATAGATATGAGCAAAATCTATCAAATGAGCCATTAAAATTTACTCTAAAAAGTTCTAGTAGCCCACTCGCCCTAGCTTTTTCGCTTGAGACCTTGCTTAAAAAGTGCCATTTTTTAGTGATATTTAAAATGCAAATGGCAGACTTTATAAGGAGAACGTAAATATGAGCAATATTTTTTATATGAGCTATCAAAAATATATCTAAGATATTCTGGTAGCCCACTAGCCTCACCCCTTGAGAAACGGCATGCCTGTTTTCGTGCCATATGGCACTTGCACACAAGGGCGGATCCAGGAATTTTTTTTTTTGGGGGGGGGGGGCATAATAGGTTGATCCGGTAAAAAATATTTAGGGGGGAGCAAAATAGGTAGATCCGATAAACTTAAGTCAGGAGCAAATTTAATTAACGCAATTTTGGGCTCATCAAGTATTTACAATACTTCAGACTACACTAAGGAGGGGGGCGCCTCCCTTCCCCCCCTGGATCCACCAATGCTTGCACATGGCAAAATTAATATAAACCACGTAAATATGAGATATAGCTTCTGACTGAGCTCTTAAGCATCTCTCCTTGTTGTTCTAGTAGCCCGCTAGGCCTGGAATGAACAAGAAAAAACGACCGTTTTAACATTTTTTAACTTTCAGTTACTATGCGCTATGGTTTGCTCTTTACTATGTTGCAGCTAATGCTTCAACTATGACCAAGAAGTTCATTGCAAATTCACCTCAGATACTAGTTAGCATTGAAATCTGTGAAATCTAATAGATGGTAGAATTTTTAAAAATCTAGTAAATATAATCAAAAGCTCTTAATTGAGCTATTAAAAATCTATCAACATGGGTCGTGTAGCCTTTTATGGTTTCTAGGGCTTACTGATGAGCAGACGATTTATGAAACCTACAAAGGTGGCTGGGCGGGGAGTGTACGGTTGGGGTTCTTGTGAACCTCCAGTTAAGGGTTCTGGAATATAATTATCATAATGATACCTGTTACTTACTTGCGAGCTTTACCACAAGAAGTAGCGCAATTTTTTTTTCGGTTCTATATCGCTACGAATTTAAAGTTAAAAAAAAAACATATATAAAAGCAATATCTTTTAAATTAGTAATTAAACATCACTTTTATAAATTCTCATAGCCTGATAGCCCTAGCTTTTCCACTTGAGATTCGACACCAAAAGTGTCGTTTTTAGTTTCATTTTGAACTTGATGAAGGTGTAATTTATCCGAAAGATGTAAATATGTGCAAAATCTTTTATATGAGCTACAAAAGGTCTGTCAACGATGTTCTGGCAGCCTGCTAGTGCAACACTTTGAGAAATAGCACAGAAATTGCCATTTTAGTGCTATATGGCACTTGTAGATGGCAGAATTTATAAAAAGCACGTAGATATGAGAAATTGCTTTTGAATGAGCCATTAAGAATCTCTTAATGATGTTCTTGTAGCCCGCTAGGCATTTGAAAAAAAAGAAAGAAAAAAAAAACAAAATCGGGAGACAGATCAGTGCTACCGATGCAAAAAAGTGATTTTCCTTGTTGTTCAGGGAGGGGGACTGTAACTACCTTTTATAAGGTTTTCAGCCGTATTGATTTCAATGGTACACTTTTCATCTTGATCTGACGCCATTTTCGAGGGGTCTGAGGCTTTTTGTTTTAATAACCATAAATCTCTTTTCTTAATGAACTTTTACTTTTAAGACAAAACAAAATAATAGTTAACATTCCTGAGTCAGTGTCAGATGGAATTTTTTTCACCAGGCAGTATTTTTCAAAACGCGTTTTTTTAATATTTGGCTACTATGGGCTGTGATTCGTTCTTTACTAGGTTGCAACCGCCGCTGCAACCATGATACCTTGCAGGGACATGCTTTAAAAAATGACCCTAGAAAATTGCTGAAAAAAAAGAACAACGGATACCGACACCGATATTCCCGATACGATACATGCGATACCAATACGCCGGATACCGATACGCGCGACATCGATACACCTGATACCACATACAGCCCTTCCCCAGGGAATTTGGAGAGCCATGTCATCATTAAAACCATATATATTGGACTTTTGAACTACGTTAAACGAAATGGCTATCTCAAAATTTTTACAGGACTAGTTTGGAGGGATGGGGTTTGTAGGGAGTGGGGCTATTTGCCCCCCAATCTTTAAGGTTACTTAAAAAGGGAACTTGCAAATTCCATTCTCTTTCGAATGAGCTATTACACACCTTTCTATGATGCTCTGGCCAACCGCTAGCCCTGCTAGAAAAAAAGGGAGACAGATCAGTGTTACCCTTGCGATAAAGACATTTTTCTTCTGGTTTCAAGGTGGAAGACTGTAATTATCCAACAAAAGGTTTTGGACCATGCTAATTCTAGGGGTGCACTCTTTGCTTCGATTTTACATCATTTTTAAAGGGGTTTCAGGCTCTTTTTAGAGATCACCATAAACTTCTTTTTGCCATAAACCTTAACTTCTAAGACTAACCGAAACAATAATTATCGTTCCTGATTAAGTGTTAGATGGCAATTTATTCTCACCAGACAGTGTTTTTGAAAACACGTTGTTCAACTTTTGGCTACTATGGGCTGTGGTTCGATCTTTACTCGGTTGCAGTTGCCGCTTCAACCATGATAACTGCTGTTTTGTAAATAAATTAAAGACTACGATTAAAATTTTTTCGTCGATAAAATCAAAATAAAAGAAAAACTTTGTCACTCGGAATCACTTAAATCTTCATGTTGGAGCAATACAAATTTGATGCTTGAGGAGATGAAATAGAGACCAAGGCAATCTAAAATATTAGACGGGATCGGAGCGATAAAAATTATTTTTCAGGTCTTTTTAAAAAGCTGAATTAATTAAGATAATTTTTATTGAAATTTAACAAAAAAAATTTAGTTGATATATTTTTTTTCTGAAACACTAAATTGTCCTGTGTTGATTGATTCGCATTTTATCTTGTAGGCATCACTTATCAACTTTTGCTTTAAAACACAAATAATGGCAATTAAAAACAACAAAACAAAATATGCAAAATAGTATCCTTTTATGCAGGTGAACTGAAAGCAGCACTTACAGTTGAATAAATAGGAATTTCCTGAAAGTAAAAAAGCATAAATCGCTATTATTGTATACTTTTTAGGCACCTTTTAAAAGTTGGAGGAAGGATTTTTAATAAGATTACGTAAAAATATATTTTTCAAATTATACAGGCAACAAATTTTCCCCTTTCTCCTTTAATTACCACTCTTGATAGCAAAACTAAGGCACCCTGCCTTGAAAAGAGACTCCTATCAAAATTTACGAAAAATTTACGTTTTTAAGAGTTTGGACGTTACGAAATGTTTTGGTCTCACTGCATCACTGTATATGGTTTCATCATAATCATGATGTTCTTTAAATAAACCAAGAAAAATAAATCAACTTGAAGAAATCACAAGTATAAGAAAGGTGCGCTCCGATATAGACGTACTTTTGGGAGGTATTGCTCACGAAAAAATTGGCATGTAAATTTTTCGAATTGTAGTTTACTTTTGAACGATATATGGGTAGATAATAAGATAGTATGTTATTACTATTTTATTTTATTTGTTTTTTGTACGTTTTTTTTTTATATAAGATTATTCCAAGTTCAAAACCATTTCTCAATTTTTTTAAATAATATTAATTACAATGTAATTAAGCCTATTTAACTTTATTTTCTAGGTGGCTCAGGATCTTAAAAGCACTTTATTAGAGTAGCCTAGGCCATCTTCAAACTTCTCACCTAAACAAATTTTGGTAAATTTTTACCAAATCATTTTATTGAGTTACAAATAAAGTGAATATGCCACTGGATGTCTTTTTTATGCTCTTTAAAACCATAATAATCATTTTTGTTGGAAATGAATTTTAGCCCCCACCCCTATAGGCCTATATAGCCTACCCATTCAGGGTAGGCTATGTAGGCCTATTTCCACAGTAGGGGGGTGGGGGTAAATTTTATTTCTGATGTAAATGAGAGGTAAGTTTAAACTTTCCCCCCACCCACCCTAATGGGCAAATATGTACCCTGAATTGGTATATAGGCTATAGGGGTGGAGTATAAAATTCATTTCCAACAAAATCTATTATTATATTTGTAAAGAGCATAATAAAAGGCATCAAGTAGGGTAAAGTTCTACAAAATCATATTATTGAGTTAGGAATAAAGTAAATACATCATTTGATGCCTTTTTTTATGCTGATTATGAATATAATAAGCATTTCTATCGGAAATGAATTTCAGCCCCCCCCCTATATAACCTAACCCTGAATTGGCCTATATAGGGGGGGGGGCAGAAACTCATTTCTGATAGAAATGCTTATTATATTTGTAATCAGCATAAAAAAAGGCATTAAATGGTGTATTCACTTTTGTCCTAACTCAATAATATGATTTTGTAGAACTTTACCTCAAGTAGTATATTCACTTTATTCATAACTCAATTGGTATATATAGCCTGAATTGGTATATATAGGGGTGGGAGATAAAATCCATTTCCGACAAAAATGATTATTATATTTGTAAAGAGCATAATAAAAGGCAATGAGTAGTAGCCTATATTCACTTTATTCGTAACTCAATAATATGATTTGGTAAAAAAATTACCCAAATTTTTATTCTTGAATTCAATTAGAGACAAAACTGTAAAATTATTAATTTCTAAATGTGTTTTTGTTCTACCATGTATTCTTTTGAAGATATCCAGTTGTAACTTTATTTTTAATTGCCGTGGTTTTGTTAGTGAACTTATTGTAAAATAAGGAAATTAGTAATACTCTGTTTCTATCATTTTGTATATTTGGAGACATTTCAATTACTGAGCTACAAATTAGGTAAACAAATGTCTTGATATTGTATGGACATCCCCCATATGACTAATATGGGAGTGAATTTAATTTGTGATCAACATGAATGTTACATTTCGATTTAGGATGTTTTTCTATGTATAGGTGGCCACATTAGGGGGAGGGGGTATATGTTTTGTGAATGTATAGGTCCTGAGAAATTTATGAAAAACAAGGAAAGAAGTGAAGATAAAGGCTATCCCCCTGCAAAATGTGTTAACTAGGATTATTCTGCATATTATGGAGTAAGAATTGTTTTCTTAATATGTTTCCTTATTTCCAGCTGGACTCCTAGGCTTAAAATACTGGTTGGCTGGTTGGCTAATTTAAAGATTTGTATATATATATACACTGTCAAATTAGCCATCTGGTGGTATCCCATTTTTTTTGTTCTTTTAAATATATTAGTTGTTTTCTTGGAAACTCAATTTTGAGCCCTGTCTGGTGCTTTAAGATGAGACATTTTTCTCTATAGACATTATATTTGGCTCTAAGAAAGGGCTAGAAATAAAATTGTTACTTTATAACATGCAAAATAGGATAAAAGACCTCTGTCCGGGAAAGAACACTTTTCTTTGAAAAACTCAAATAAAGCTCTGAATTCTAGAAAGTCTTCTTTTCCACAGGAGGGGGGGGGGTGTTTACTGGGGGAGTAAAGTATTTGGTAACATCTTACATCTTTTGACAAAGAACGCTTAAAAGTGAAATCTTAGCGCTAAGATCTTCCATCTTATCACGTTCCTTCCAGACGTCTTTTATTACAATGTTCTTATCAGTGATCTACGGTCAATGCTTATTATAATATCAAAGTCCTTTCATCGTTGGGGTCGTACTTTTACTAAACTATGCGTTGAGGTATTAAATAGTTCTTAAAAGAACACTTCAAAGTGAAATTTTAGAACTAACATCTTACATCTTATGGCGTTTCTTTGATAACGTCTTTCAACAGTCTGGTCAGTGGTCTAAGGACAATAATTAGTATAACACTAATCTTCTCTCATCATTGGAGCCGTTGTTTCACTTGAATGTACGCTAAAATCTTACATCTTTTTACAAATAATGTTTTAAGGTGAAAACTTGGCACTAGGATCTTATCACGTTCTTTGCAAATGTCGTTCATCATTCTGGTCTGATCAGCGGTCTAAGAAAAATGATCAGTATAACATCAAAGTTCTTTCATCATTAGGGCCGTTTTTTCACTCATCTGTGCGCTAAGATCTTGCATTTTTTGACAAAGAACGCTTAAAAGTGAAATATTAGCACTAAGATCTAACATCTTATGGCGTTCTTTTGCAAACGTCTTTCATCGTTCTGCTGAGATCAGTGGTCTAAGAACAATGATGAGTATATCATCAAAGTTCTCTCATCATTTTTTATATGGCAGAAAGAGGGCAGCTTTCACACTTTTCGCTAACATAAGTGAGCTGTAAGATCATAGAGATAAGATTATTTAAAAGAGCGTAAATCTTTGCAGGAGGATGTGAGATCTTAGATGTAAAATCTAAGTGCAAAGTAAAGGCCCTATTTTTCTATGCGACAGAGAAAAGGTATCCCTCATGTTTTTGCTTGCCTTAGTGAGCTTTATGATCTTGGATCAAATTTGAAAAAAAGAACAGAAGCCTTTGCAGAAGGAAGTGAGATCTTAGAGCAAAGGTACTGCCTCTAAAATTTAGCATTTTCCAATTACAATTGTGCTTCTCAACAAAATCTAGTGTTTTTCATTCCAACTATCTGCTCAGGGTTGCCACCAAGGTTACGTTTGTACCTATTTTGGAACATTTTAAATAAAACGGTACACTTTACATTACTGTCCTAAAAACGTTACATTTTTGTTAGGTTTTTGAATTTATCTTACAACTATGTCACGATTTTGAATATTGTGTAAGTTTCACATTTTCTGAGTAATCGATTTTTTCCCCCGTGAAAAAAGCTGCTGTTCCCATTTTAATTATACTAACATGAGTATCGATATTCTTTCACATCCCAGTCATTTAATCTTATTACACAATCCCTTAGTTTATTAGGATGAGAAAATACCCCCTTCGCTTTCTCGCATAGTAAGTTAAGCTGACACTATCTCTTATGAGCATAAGATTATCATTATCATTTGCTTACTGACTAGGAAAAATTATCAGTTTTTCACCTCCACAGCTTTCATTTTCATCAGTGTGGAGTTTGAATCTTGTTCTGTCATCAGTCATACTGAAATTATCATGGAGAGATATGGTACTTTTCGATTAGCTGGTATACACGCAAAAGGTTAAGTTTCATTGATGCTTGTTTAATAAAACAAAAAATAATGAAATTATAATCGTTTATAAACAAGTTTGGGCTACATATTTTGCACATTAGGTTGCTGGGGGGTCGAGCATAGTATATTAAATACGTACCCAAGCATAGGCACTTTTTTCCCTAACCCCCCCCCCCCCAAAAAAATAGTTTAAATATTGTAAACGCAATGACAAACAACGTTTTGTGATCCAAATCTCTATCGACTGATACCCGTTTGACTAGTGTCCTTTAGATCCTATATCTTGCGTGTGTACCAGCTAATTGACAAGTACCGATGATATATATATATATATATATTATTTTTTGCGTAAGCCGTAACAACCTCAACCTCCATTCTGATTGATTGGACACAATATCAAGCTATATACGAAACTTGCTCTTTTTATATTGGATTATGAAGAGCTGATAATTGACAAAATATATGATACTTTAAAAATGAGCCATTTTTTTGGTTATATCTAAGCATTGCGAACGGGGTGGGTTAGTTGAGATGAAATTGTCAATTATATGCTAGACTTTTTCCAAAAATCATGGTCACTTTTTTGACATAATAAACACCTCCCCATCTGAGGTCCCATATATAACTACATAGATACATTTCATCATTGTGTCGAATCTCGTGATGACATTCTTTCTTGTTATACTCTTTCGTGTTCTTTCATATTGTAAAGTATGAATTTTATTGGTTAATTTTTTTTAATATATTCCTAGGGGCTATATCCCGGACCATCAGGGGGGTGGGTGTATTTTCAGAAAAGGGGCAATTATATTTGAAAATACTATAAAATAAAGAATTTAATTGTTGTGCTTGTGTGTTTAGCATGTTTTCTTCGGGAAACGACAATCACTAAATATTTTGCTTTAGATTAAGACAACTAGACTAATGCCCATTATAGTTTTATCTTGTTTTTTTTTTTTTTTTTTTTATCTTTTTCTTCTTGTGTGTCTTTCGTGCTGAATATGCTTTGTTTGTATACAGGCGAAATATCCGCGTTGTTTTGTTTCTGTTGTTTTATTTTCTCTCCATTGGCCACAGTCTCGGTTGTTTTTTTTTTTTAGAGATTTTTCTCTTTGTTGGTTTCAAGTTTGAATTACGGTCATCTTGTTATTATTAAAACAATATACTCGCTTTGGAATTTGGATTATAGCTTGAAATTCACTTCTATATAGAGTGCAACAATCGAAATTCTAGAGTTCATAGTTTGTCTTATTTGATTTTCGTTTCAACTGATATTAAATTAAATTTCTTACAACTTTAGTCTGTATATTACCCAGTATTGGTATTTTAGCTGGTAAGAGAAAAATTCTTCCTGATAAATCAATCCAATATTTCTGTATGCTGTTCAATTACTTTGCGGTTATAAAAAATATTAAGTTTAACGTTTGTATTTTAAGATAATTTTAATTGTATACTGAAAGTTACTAATGCCACAACTGGAGTAAGACTATGAAAAGCTTTATAGATTGTTTTAGTATTGTCAGGCTACATACTCACTTTTGACTCTTAGATCAATAATCTTGTTATTATACTTGACTTTTGTGTTTCCAGTAAAGCGCTAGTTTTGTATAATCCTAAATTCATAGGGAAACATAATTGGTTGGTTTAATTGTTCTAGTTAAATTAATATATATTAAATGGGCTGTAAAGTAAAATTTTTGTCCGTTTTAAGTTTCAACTTCGCTCTTTAATTTCCTCGGAAAAACTTTTTTTTTTAATTAATTTTTTCATAAAATGTCTTTTTCTGTTTGTAATTTGAATTCTAACTCCCAGCCAAAAGAAATCAAGAAATAAAAGAATAGTTCACACAATTCAACCTCAAGAATGTTATTGTAAAGCTGTTTTGATGGGTCTCAAAAGTCCATGCACGCACAAAGAATTTTTAGGGGACGAGGTCAAACAATAAAAAATAAACTCATTTTCAGAATGAACTAAAAAGTAGAGAATTATTTTTTTTTCTCAAGAATATATGAATATAAACTAACACGAGGGTCGTAAAAAGCATTGTGTCTTAAATAAGATAAGCTCAACATTTATCTAGGTTTTAAATACATAAACTGAAAAAGTCGATGATCTGAGGACAACAGATAAAAAAGTTCAGATTATGCAAAAAATAAATAGAAACTTTCGCTTATATGTATATATTCTGAAAAGAAATAAATTACATGATACAACTTTTCGATTAAAAAAAAATAGAATGAATCATTTAAGATAACAAATTAAGTTAGAACAGGCTTATGACGTTTTATTGTAACTTTGCTATAACGATCTAATGGGAGCACTTGGACATTCCAAAGGGATTGAAACATAGTTTTAAAAAAAAAATGTGTAACAAAGAAATAAATGGAAGATGGAACAAAAAGATCTGTGAGCTAATAAAAACGAACTGGAAATCGTTCAATTAAAAAAATTAGGGGGGATAATAAAAAACTATAATTTAATATAGAAATGCCAAGAAATTTGAAAAAAATATATACATTTTCAGGGGGTTGGGGCCCCAGTCTAGGTCCCTATGAATCAGTTGCTGAGTAAATTATAAGCCCTACTCCATACAGATACAAGACTTTTCATCTTCTTCAAAAAATGGGCATTAGTCTAGTTGTCTTAATCTAAAGCCAAATATTTAGTGATTGTCGTTTCCTGAAGAAAACATGCTAAACACACATAGTTGGAGTGAAAACACTGAGCAGATAGTTGGAATGAAAAACACTAGATTTTGTTGAGAAGCACAATCGTAATTGGAAAATTGGAAAAT